>NC_056730.1:1434086-1554086 GCF_019279795.1 Protopterus annectens | reverse complement strand
TTAGGTGCTTAATAGGATAAAAAAATACATCTGATTGTCTTACTTTGATACCCTTCTCAAAAATCTCTGTGGAGGTCCTGCAAGTTCTTTAGAAAATTAGCTGTTTCTCTCAACACACGTGCAATCCACATACCCTGTGTCTTTATTTCATTATGCTTAGTCATTTGTGGCTTTATGCTGCTGGCATGGAGCAGAAAGTTTACCCAGGTGGCTTTGTAAAATAAATCATTGTAAAGTTCTTGTAACTGTGTTCTTATAAACAGTGAGATGCAGAAAACTAACCTAATGGTAATCATGATGAGTAATACATTTCAGAAAGTCAGTTGTGCAATGTGTACAAAGATTTTTTTAAGAGTTTCCACTGACCCTTCCCAGTCAATAAAAATGTCATCAACAAATCTCAGGTAACTTCTGATGAAGCACCAAAACTGTGAGTTATAGCCTGCTTCACTCTCCCACTTAACTACCACCATATTAGCTAGGCAATGTGCCATAGTTGCTCCCATTTCAATTCCACATTTCTGTTTGTAACTACTGACATTAAATCCAAAAATGTTGTTGCTCAGTACCAAATGCAGTAAGTTAGAAAGTAGGGTAATTTCACCTGGGAGGCTAACGTTTCCTTCATCATGGAATATATCATAGCCTCTATACGATACACATGAGACAAAATGGTGTAGAGTGCTTCTATATCAGTAGTCACCAAAATCAAATCACCAGTGACAGCAACAGATTTTATTTTCCTTAGAAAATCAAAAGTGTCCAACACAAAGGAGTTAGACCTGCTAGCCAATGATTTAATATGGTATTCCAGAAAAATCATTGCTGGTTCAGTAATGATACCTTCCCCTACTATCACTGACGTGTGGGGGGTCCTGAAGATTCTTATGAGGCTTGGGAATCTCAAAATATCTAGATAGCTTAGGATAGGCTACTGCTAGGAAATTATGAATTCTTGCATTGATAAGGTATTTCCCATAAAGCTGTTGCAGAGTGTTATGCATGTACTTATATGCAGTAGTAACAGACTCAATGCATACTTTAAGATAAAAGTCAGTATTACTAAGCATCCTGTCAATCTTTTGAATATATTTGTCAGTGTCAGTAACAAATATGCCCCCTCTCTTGTCAGCTTTTATGAACCAAGTGATTTTTCTGAGCTCATGACTCTGAGGGTTTTAATTTCATCTTCTTGCTGCAAGGTCTGCTGAGGGCTATTCTAATATCTAGCTCATATTTAGCCTCAAAAGCAGCCAGAGTCAGATGAATGGTAGGGCACAGATCACTTGTTTTTTTTTCTATTGTACCCTATCCTGGTTGATATTGATGGTGTCCTTCACCTTATCATGAAAAAAATACTTGCAAATTCAGCTTCTGCATGCAGATCTTTAATTCAATGTTTCTATTTACCACATTACACCTGGCATGGGGATTAAAAGTCATGCCTTTTTCCAGAACATTTCTTTCTACAATAGAAATGGGTTTAGAAGAGTGGTTCCCAAACTTATTCTGGGGTTTTGAAATTCACTTGTTTGATAAAAGCTCATGAGACCCCTCATGAGACCCCTGTGAGGATAAAGGGATCCTTGGTATCCCTGCTGAGCAAACCATGCTGTCTGATTCCTTGGAGTGGAATTCAGATGAGCATTCACCTGCATCTCTCTCATGTGATGAATTTCTGGCACCAAAGGAACAACCCCCCCCCCTTGAAGAACCTGTGAAGTATCCTGCATGAATTAAACACTAGTGTTAGACTCCCTAGTAGACAACTCAGTGATGTCCGGTACAACTTTAGACTGATCTAGGGGAATAATCAAACTGTGGAGCAGAGTCGTGGTATGCATCTAAATGTGTAGTGTTAGATTTCCATTTCTGGGGGACTGGAATGTTGTTTTGTAAGTTTGCTGTTGAACTGAAGTCACCATCTCTGCTTTTCTCTTGATAGTCCATATTTTTGTAGTTTAATTACTTTGACTTTTGAGCATATCCTAATACAAACAAGTATTGTTGAACGACATGGCTATGCATCAGGAGACGCTCTCATAGTACAGAAAAAAAATTCATAGCAGAAGCATCTGCCAAATTAAGATGGAATTTCAAAGGTTGCCTCCCTCATCTGACACACAAGCCAACTTGCAAAAAATATTTAACAGGCAAACTGCAAAACTTTAATAAAAAAAAAAAATATATATATATATATATATATATATATATATATATATATATATATATATATATAGAGAGAGAGAGAGAGAGAGACCTAGAGCTATTTTATATATATATTTTTAAAACATGTGATATGTACATATCATATGTAAGCAGTACTATGTTTACTCTGAGGGCATCTCCTGTCCTTTGGAGAAGAAAGCAGCTAGTTTGTCAATAACGTTTTTACATCTTTAAGATGTACTAGGATGTTACTAAAGATGATAAAAACAATAGTGTTAACAGAAAAGAAAGAAAAAAATGTTGCACCAGTGATACCTGTACTGAAGCTGATTGTTTGGTAACATCAGTCCAGGACTTGTATCGCAGAACAAAAAAAGCTTCCCTCCCTTTTTTGGGAATTCTGCTACAACATCAAAAAATTATGCAATGACTGTTCATTTAAAGAAATATCAGTCTTTAAATAGAGGGATATGTGTTTTTCACTTTTTTTACTGAATCAGATTAAGTACGTGGTTACTTTTCATGTGTTTAGGTTTAGTAACACTCTGGATTTCTGTGGAAGGTGAAGTGAGACTTATGCCACAGGAAGACCTTTCACGGGTTTAATTTTTTTTAAATCTGAAATAATTTTGTTTTTATGGATTTTTTTCAAATTAAACGAAATGATCACCATGTCACACCACTGCAGTAAACATCTTCAATGTGATAGTCTGAAACCTATACAATAGTCATGCTGGGCTTTTACAGTCTAAAGGTCAGCTTCAGTATTTTCCAGTATGCAACCTGGGTCTAGTCTACATCAACATGAAATATGAAGTAAGGTCTTTGTTGTGTCAACTGGTTTAGATATGGCAAGCTAAAACCATTGTTTTAAATGATGAATGCAGCCTGACAAATGCAAACATACAATTAAAAATAAAGTTAACATGATTCACTGCAGCTGAACCAGTCGGTCATTGTTATGTTTTTAATGTTGTGACATAGAAGCATTATGCAAATACAGATTATAGCTAAATTGTTCCTACAGAACACTAAACCACATGACAGATGGCAGAGTTGTGACAGGCAGAATTACAGAACTGTTTGGAAAGTGCTTTGGTAATTTCATATAGAATCAAATAAATGTTTTTGCCATCTCTGGCTTCCTTCTACCAAGCTAGACACTACAACATACCCTTCTAAATTCTAATAGTCTGACCTGATATACTGCTAGTTGGTCTCCTATATAATACTTTGTAGTGCATAGAACTGTATCTGCTCCATGTACCAGTGGTTAAAGAAAAAAGTGTTGAAATGCAAAGTGCTTTACCATATTTCAAAGCCTTTGAAAAATGGTAAAACTCTCATTGCAATCAAACAGACAGCAGGTAAAAACAAAGCATCTCTCTGAAGAACAAACAGTTTTAAAAGCTATTAGACACTTAGTTAAGTTGCCATTTATTGCTAGATTATGCTGAAGTAACAGCTTGTTACCACCATGTAGATTAAAGAACTCTGTAGAGTCCTTAGTCAATGCAGTTTCGTGTCACTGCAAGTATTTACGTGTTTCTGCATGCAAGCAGGCTTACAGGTAGGTAGACGTGTGTGTGCGTGTGTGCGTGTGTGCGTGTGTGCGTGTGTGTGTGTGTGTGTGTGTGTGTGTGTGTATGTTTGTGCCACACAGTTCCGTCCAAAAATACTACAATAGTGGCAGCCAGCAGAAAGAAAAGGATAGAGGAAAATGAAGATGCAAGATTTGTTTCTCCACTCCTGTCTGACACAAAATTAAAATGAGTGCACCATGAATATAAGAATGTTTTTTTTTGTAAGATGATCCTGCATAAAACCCCCTACCTTAGACTGCATTCTGTCAAGTAAGAAAAGAAGGGAAGCCTGAGAATGGGAAGGAATAATATTATGTACCATTTTCTGTTTGTTTACAAGGTTATAAAGATAGTGAACTGATTCATTCACCCAGGATCTAGTTGCATTGTCTAGGTAAATGGATTACTTTGGGCCATACAGTAGGCAAATAGAGGAGAGAATTAAATCCTGAAATGCTTACTGTTATTAAGTTAAAGGATTGTCCAATGAGACCTACTCAGCTTCTACTGATATTTTACTATGTATTGTCTCTGAAATGCTCACAACTATGTTAAAATTGTCCTCTGAAATGTCCTTAAAAAGGTGTTAATATTTCTGTGTTGGAGCTTTTCTCCCTAGGTATCTGCTGAAAAGGTGTCTTTTTTTTAATCCAGCTGGATGATCCCAGTAAACCAGGGCAGTAAATAAATATAAATAGGATACATCTCAAAAATCTGGAACTTGGTCCACCTTGCCCTTAAACAAATACTTCAGATGAAGTCTTTCAAGTCTCAATTAAAAAACGACACAAAATGAACACGAGGCTTCTTTTTCGACAAGTATCCCTATCCATCCACACAGTACTTTCTATGCTCTGCTCTCCTTCACTTTATCTAAAGACACTGTACTTAATATTTACGTCTACAACCAGTGCTTCTCTCAATATCTCTCCCTAAACAAATTATTTCCTTTTCCATTTCCTACGCTTCTGTTCTCAAGCCCTCTTATTTTTATTACATGCTACTATTCCCCTTCAGCGTGTTATCAGTTACGGCCTTGATTTTTCTCTTGCCTCTTTTTTCATCCACTTTCACATCACACCCCTTCTGTTTTTCCCTCTGCCCAACCACATACCATATAATAGCACATTACAGCTCCTCTTCATGACAATAATCCTACATCTCATTCAAACCTCCTCAATCTTTTTCTTACTCAGCTTATCTACAAATCATCTATTTAACCTCTACTACATCCAATAAATGATCCAACCATATTCTGTTCTGGTCCATGTATGTATTTTCCTGATGTTAAATGTGGAAATTGTCTTTTTGCCTTCATCCTCCTGCATTTTACTTTTTTGTTTATCACTTCCATCAGCATGTTACTGTGATGCCCCTGCACTGGTTCAGTAATCAAGGAGCCTCAATCCTCACCACTGGCAACAATGAGGGGTGTACACAATGGGAGGATGACAAGTACATGCACAGTTAAGTTCAATTTCCCTTAAGAGCAGACAGAGATCACAATAAGTCTGGGGCTGGTTTCTCCCTCTTTTTCCAGATCCCCAATAAGAAATACCACTGGCACAGCAATAGGGTTGAGATCTCAGCCAAGTGGCTAAGCTTAGACCTCCAGCACCCTCTCTGTCCAGCTAGTGCTTTGTGTCCCTGCCCAAGTAGCTGACACACACACACACACACACACACACACACACACACACACACACACACACACACACACACACACACACACACACACACACTGAGATTTGATTGATATCCAAATACATACACACACCTGGGAAAGGCTATCACATATTTACTAGCTATGGCCCCTTCTGCCCAGACTATAGGATAGTACTAGCTGCCACCAGTAACCCTTACTTATCAGCTACTATAAGGCCTTTAAAAAGGGTGACCAATCCTACTGTATAATGTTACTAAAAATCTAAATGCTAGTTTTGACCAAGACTTGCAAGGCTATTTTAGGTGGGGCCTGTACAGTGCCACGAAATACATGTGCAAGTACTCTAAGAACTTAAATATGTCTCACAAATATCAGCTACTAGGATAGGTTTACATATATTTAATAATAAATAATAGGAAAATAATAAGAACAAGACAATACTCAGAAAACAATCAGAGTTACTTCAGAGTTCAAAGCCATAGGAAATATTTAAAACAACAATGCAGGACAGTCTCAATTAAATACAGGAAACATCTAAACGAATCTTTCCTATATTCCTAACTATATCTAAAAAGAGTTACTATTCCCTTAACAGGCAAGTGCAGATGGTGATGAGTGTATGTTCTTGTTAGGTCAAAGACAAAATACAAAATGCCTTCTCTCTCTCTCTCTCTGAGAGTGTTCTTAAATTAATATCAAACATTACTGCTGAGTTAGCCTGGATGACATCACTTTTTGTCACCTGACTTCAGCTCCCAGGCTAAACCAGAAACTAGCAGAATTTTAACATCCCTGTGTGAGAAATACATATCCCTCAGATGTGCTCAGAACTGTGTAGCTACTAGGAAGTCATAAAGCAATCAAACATTTTACATTTTAAACCTAATAATTACTTTTCTTTTCAGATAATAGAAAAAAACTTCTAGCTCTAGACACTGTGTCTGCTTGCTACATTGAAACTAATTTTATAGCACATCGCAAAGCACTTAATTTCAACTTATTATTTTGAAGTTTTGTCAGTTAATCTTCTATGTTCCAGCCGAGTATGCTGTGCTCACATTCTTATAGCTCAGCAATGTACAAACCCTGTTCAACATACACTTCTGTACCAGTAGTTTAATATACACATAACATATAGTTCTTTTACATTTGTAAGACACACAAAACAAACTATTGAAGCAAGAAACACCAACGAAACCAGATCCACAGGTTGTAAGACAAGTATATAAATCATGTTGATAGTCTCAATATGATTATTTACAAAATTCCAGATAGCTGGACTGGCAGCATCACAACCCCCCCTCCCCGAAAACTCACACTAGTTTTTCAAGTGACCTTTGAGAAATATTGCTTGAGAGGGTTCAGCCTATCTGTGAATATTGTACCCCATTCCCTGTCTTGAGACCCCATCTGCATTGGCACAGCTAACCCCACTTTGGTGCTGTACTATCATATCATATGCTTGAAACCCTAGACGCCATCTTAGTAACTTGGCCTTTTACTGGCTGGTTCAATGTAGCCATTTTAAGGGACTGTGGTCTGTAACTACAGTGAATTTCCTTCCATACAGATAAGACTGAAGTTTCTGCAGCGCCCACACTATGGCTAGGCATTCCTTTTCTACAGCTGTATAGCATTCCTCCCTGGGTTGGAGCCCATGACTGAGATATACCAGTGGGTGCTCTACTCCCATTGAGGAAATCTGGCTAAGTACAGCTCCCACCCCATGGTTTGAAGCATCCACCTGCACAGCCAATTATTTGCTGTAATCTGGACTGGTTAACACAGGGTTCCTCCCAAAGCTCATTTAAACTCCTGGAATGCCTGCTCACATGCTGGGGTCCACACTACCTTATCTGGCTTGATTTTACTTGTCAAGTCTGTGAGGGGAGCAGCTATGGTACTATAATTGGTGACAAACTTTCTGTAATACCCTGCTGTCCCTAATAATGACCTCACCTGCTTTTTGGTAGCAGGGGCAGGCTGGGCCTGAATGGCTTCCACTTTGGCAGGTTCTGGCCTGATCTTACCACTCCCCACTCTATGTCCCAGGTAGGAGACCTCTGCCATACCCAACTGACATTTGCTGGGCTTAATGGTCAACCCTGCCCTCTGTGGTCTGCCTAGCACCTCCCTGACATGCTGAAGATGATGTTGCCAGGGATGGCTGTAAATGGCAATATCATCTAGTTAAGCAAGGTTAAAATCTCCTACTCCTGCTAGGATATGATCTACCAGCCTCTGGAAAGTAGCTGGGACATTTTCATCCCAAAGGGCATCTTTGTGAATTCATACAAGCCAAAAGGAGACACAGAGGCTGACCTCTCTCTCTAGCACTGGGAGTCAAGGGCACCTGCCAGTAACCCTTGGTAAGATCAATAGGCATAAGGTAAACATTGACTCTGTGTGATTATTTAATTTCCTGTAGTCCACACAGAACCTGGTGCTGCCATCTTTCTTCAGTACCAGCACCACTGGGGAGGTCCAGGGACTGCTGGACTCCTGAATTACCCCTAGTTTCAACATTTCTTGTATCTCCTCCCTCAGAGCCTGTTTGACTCTCTCAGTCACTCTATAAGGGACCCGCTTATTAGGTCTTTGGGGTCCTGTATCCACATGGTGCTGCACCAGGTGGGTGCATCCTGGTTTCCCAGTGAACATGCCCCCAAACTCATTTAACACTGCTCGGATGTCTTGAACCTGGGTAGGGGATAGCTGCTGGGAGATTGCTACCCCTTCCACTGAAGTGTCAGTCTGAGCTTTCCGGAGAAGATCAGTCACCAGATCCCCCTCAGACTCCTCCTGCCATCCACTGCAAATACTCAACACAAGGGCCTCCCTATCACGGTAAGGTTTCATCATGTTAACATGGTACAGTTTGTGCCCCTGCCTCCTGCATAGCAGTTCTACCATGTAACTAACATCACTTACCTTCCTTACCATCTTGTAGAGTCCCTCCCAAGCTGCCTGCAACTTGTTGTGTCTGACAGGAATGAGAACCATAACCTGCTGTCCTACAGCATACTCTCTAGCTAGAGCATTCTTGTCATACCAGACCTTTTTCTGCTGTTGTGCTTCTGCCAGTTCCCTGAGCCTTGTCCTGAGGTTTATGAAATATGTTACAACAGACTCCTCATGGGATTCACACTCACCCTCCAACTCATCTCAAATCGAATCTAGAGGTCCCTTCACCGTATGCCCATCCCGCAACTCAAAGGATGAAAAACCTGTGGATTCCTGGGGTACCTCTCTGTAATGAAACAACAGATGGGGCAAATATTTGTCCCACTCCTTCTTAAACTGGTCTGCAAATGCCTGTAGCATTGTCTTGAGTATAGAGTTTAACCTCTCAACAAGACCATTAGTCTGGGGATTGTAGGAGGTGGTCTTTAGGTGCTCTTCACCCCATCATTTTTCCAGAGACAAGCCAGCAAGTCTGACATGGAATCGGCACCCCTGTCAGTCAATATTTCTTTTGGAAAACCTACCCTACTGAAAATCTCTAACAAAGCATTTGTCACCTTTTCTGCCTCAATGGATGACAGAGTCACAGCCTCAAGGTATCTGGTAGTATAATCTGCTACCACTAGGATATAGTTTTCCCTGTGGAACTTGGAGTACTCAGAGGCTTCACAATATCCATAGCTACCCTCCGCAATGGCTACTCAATCACAGGCAAAGGCATCAAAGGAGCTGTCAGCTTGTCTCCTGCCTTGCCTACCTTTTGGCACTGCTCACAGGTCCTGTAGTACCCTGTTACATCTCTGGAAATCCCAGGCCAATAAAGGTTCTGCATAATATGTATCTTTATACATTTTATGTCCATATGACATGCAAAGTGAATATTATGGGCTATGGCTAGAAGTGCCAGATGGTAGGCTCTGTGCACTACCAGCTGCTGTATTCTCTCACCCTCTAGTCCTCCCTCAGGGGTCCACTCTCTATGCAGTAACCCTTTGTCCCAGTATACAGAGTCCCCTTTCCCATGAAAAACAGGTGCCTCACTAGCTACCTCTCTCAGGCCTTGTAATGTAGAGTCTGAGAGCTGAGCCTGTCTCAAGTCTTTCTTAGTAACCCTTCCCAGCTCCCCTTCCACAGGAAGTCTGGCATCCTTGACAGTGGTGCCTCACTATCAGCCTGGGTACTACTACTACTCACCTACTACTGCCTTTGCAGTCACTCTGTCCAAGGGAACATCTGTGCCCACAAGCAGCTGTGGCTCACCTTCGGTCTCACTGCTACAGTGTATCTCCCTCCATGAAGTAATCACCTTACCAGTCCTGGCTGCAAGTGTGTGGCCTGTCTGGGTCTCCGCCAGGCTACCAGGCCCACATGCTTGTCTCTAAGCCTGACTGCAAGTAACTGCATGCACACACAGTACTGCATTATCAAAATCATTCCCTATCAGGACATCTGCAGGGATATCCACAAACACACCTACTTACTGGCTTCATTTTCCACCCTCCCAGTCAAAGTGAGCCCTAGCTAAAGGTATTTGAAATGGGGTCCCCCCTAAAGCTCTGACTGGAGTAGACAGCCCAGACAAGTAGTGTTCCTCTTTAACCATTGCAGGCTTTACAGTGGTTAAGCCAGAGGCTGTGTCTCTGTTAGCAGTGTCCTCTTTCCCCTCCACTAATATAGGATATAACTTCTAGTGGTAGTCTGGTACCCTTGTTGTCTCAAGACAACTTACTGCTGGCATTTTGTAATTTACTGGCTCTCCCACCTTGTTTCCATGGACATCTATATGCTACATGGCCCCACTGGTTGCATTTAAAACATATAACACTTTGTCCTGGATGTTTACCTGGACTGGTGCCTTCTACTGATACTGATGGACTCTATTGGAGCAGTCTAGACTGCCCACTATGGGTTCTCTTGAACCCATGAGCAGCACTGGGTGTCACTATCCTGTGCAGGTGCAGTGATGCCCTGTTTGCAAGGTATTGGTTTCCCTTCTTATAGGTTCATGGTTCATGGATTAGTACTAAGCTAACTGCCCCCATGGACCATTTTTAAGCCTAGCCAATTACCCCATGTGAGAATCAAACCTTGCATCTTGTGTTTTTAAGATAAACACCTTAACCATTATGCCACCCTCCCACCTCTCATCTGCAGTATTGCATTGTCTATCAGCTAACCAGATTCGCATGTCCTCAGGCAAAGTGCTAAGCACTTGTTCCCTCACCAAAAGGTCTGCCAGCCCTTCAAAAGTGATGATCTGACATCCACTCACACACCTATGAAAATGAGTGCTTAGTTCAGCAATATATTCACACACACTTTAATATGCCTTGCGTTCATGCTCATGAAACTTTTCCTATAAACTTCAGGTGTATTAACTTAAAACATTCTAGCAAACAGTTTTTTTACAATATTATAGTTTAAACAATCAGTATCATACAGTTTAGAAATAACAGTTACAGCTTTACCATGGAGTAAAGGGGTCAGGAACCATACCCAGAGTCTTTGGTCAACATTTTACTGTTTACATACCCCCTCAAACATATGAATTAAACTATCAAAGTTATCCCCCTCTGTAAACCATGGAAGAAATTTACTGACCTTTGTTGCTTCTGGGGTTTGGTTACTCCCTTCCCCATTACCTCTCCTTTTCATGTCGCCTCTGCCTCTCCTTCTCCTTGGCCTCCAGACATTGCAGCTTCTCATTTTCCTCAGCCTCCAGACATCTCAGTTTCAATGCTGCTTCTATTTCCAAATGCTTGCCCTCCAGCTCAAGTTTCTTTAATTCCAGATGGATTTTTAAGTCCTCTGTGAAAAGATTGAGCTGTCCATTTTCTGAGAGTTGTACATCTCCATTGCCAGTCTGATTGTCCTCCTGGTTGCTATTCTGTGATGCAGTTGTTGCTAAAGCTGCAATCATGTCTGCTTTAGTCAGGTTGGCATGCACCAGTCCTTTAGCCTGACACAATTCAGCCAACTGGCTCCTTGTCAGCTTGCCATAATCCTCTGCTAACATGCTTCCCTGCTCTCCCTGACTAACTAAGCTAACAAAAAAATAAAACAATTGTGATATGACCTCTGAATGTTCACTGCGTGGCTGATTGAGAGTACAAACATTTTCAGTGACCACTATACACTGGCTACAGGAATTCTATATCCACACCACTATAAGCCAATTAATATGTGATGTGGCTAACTCACCACTGTCAACCAATTATGTGATGTGGATATCCTACCACTGACAACCAATTAATATATGACACCCCTTCACTGGCCAGTAATCAAGGAGCCTAAATCCTCACCACTGGCAACAGTGAGGGATGTACACAATGGGAGGATGAGAAGTGCACACACTAAACTACAATTTTCCTTAAGAGCACACAGAGATTAATTTCAGTCTGGGGCTGGTTTCTTTCTCAGATCCCCAATAAGACTCCACAGTGGCACAGATATAGGGTTAAGATCTCAACTGAGTGGCCAAGCTAAGACCTCCAGCACCCTCTCGGTCCAACCAGTGCTTCGTGTCCCTGACCAAGTAGCTCACACACACACTCACACACACACACACACACACACACACACACACACACACACACACACACACACACACACACACACACACTTTGAGTTTTGATTGATATACAAACACATACACACACCTGGTAAAGGCTGGCACAGGTTTACTAGCTATGCCCACTTCTGCCCAGACTATAAGTAGTACCAGCTGCCGCCAGCCACCCTTACTTATCAGCTACAATAAGGCTGTTACAAAGGGTGAGCAGTCCTACTCTGTAATGTTACTATAAATCCAAATGGTAGTTTTGACCAAGACTTGCAAGGCTATGTAAGACTGGCCTGTACAGTGTCACCAAATTCACATGCAAGTACCCTAAGAGCTTAAATATGTCTCACAAATATCAGCCACCAAGATTGGTTTAAATATATTTAATAATAAATAATAAATGAACAAGACAATACTCAGAAAACAAACACACTTACTTCAGAGTTCAAAAGTGCAGGAAATATTTAAAACAGCAATGAAGACAGTCATAATTCAATACAGAAAACATCTAAACTAATCTTTACTATATTCCTACGTATATCTAAAAAACGTTAATATGCCCTAAAAACGTACTTACTCAGCAAGCCAAGTGCAGATGTTGATGAGTGCATGTTCTTGTTAGATCCAAGACAAAATACAAGATGCCTAGTCTCGCTCTCTGAGAGTGGTCTTAAATTAATATCAGACATTACTGCTGGGTTAGCCTGGATGACATCACATTTTGTCACCTAACTTCAGTTCCCAGGGTAAACCAAAATCTAATAGAATTTTAACATCCCTGTGTGAGAAATGCATATCTCTCAGATGTGCTCAAAACTGTGTAGCTGCTAGGAAGTCATAAAGCAATCAAACACTTTACATTTTAAACCTAGTAATTACTTTTCTTTTCAGACCACAGAAAAATGGGTCTATATCACAACAATGAAAGCTGAAGTCTGCAAACACCAAAACATCAACACATAAACATTGATCTATGAAAAGAGTAAAAAACAGAAACGCTGAAAGACACAACTCCAAACAAATTTCCCTAGCCAGCAGGGTGATCGTGGGGATGAGGAAATATATCCTTTTCCACATTGTAGTGTGGTCTCAGAGTTGGTATATATAAGTGGGTGGTGTGGGGAGTGCAGGGGGGCTTTCCCCCCTGCAAAAACATTTGGAAAACTGTTTTACGTTATGTTTGTTTACTTAGGTTTTACTTACCTGTATGGCACTGTTGCTTCCAGGAATTTGTTCGGCATTGTGACTTTCGGCATTTCCGTCTTTCACTGTTTTCATAGATCGACGTTTATGTGTCGATGTTATAATGTTCGCGGATTTCAGCTTTCATCTTTGTAATATAGACAGCAGAAAAACTTCTAGCTATAGACATTCACGGAATTCATGAAGCAACGATCTCCATGCAGGAACAGTGTAACCACTGCTGCATGGAAAATGGCTGCTTCATGATCCAGGTATGTACCATTTTGATGTCCATGAGCGGCCTTACACTGTTTCAGCATGGAAAGCCACATTGGATGTTAATCAGCTCATTTGCTGGTGAAAACCATGCAAATGAGCTTATCTAGCGATCCAGGAAGTCAGCAGGTCTCCGTGCTGGAACAGTGTAGGGCCACTACTAACCAAATACATTTCTGCAAATTACACAATGAAGGCATATCAGTGCTCAATAAAGCATGTATTAGAGCGGTTATGCATGCCAATGGCCAAATATATGGCCATTTACATGCAAAACCACTTCAAAAATTGACTGCATGGGAAGTGATACGCTTGTGGGAGGGGCCAGAAAAGTTAAAAATAAGGGTGAAAACATGAATATTAGGGAATTCTGCATTTTGCCATTATAGTCAATGGCATGCAGAAAGCAAACAATGGCTGGGAACAGTGGTTGCTAAGGGGAAGGCTCATGTGTAGTGCAGTAACTAGGGCTTAAGGCAGTGGGGTATGTTAATGAGGGGACTTAATACTGAATCACAAATGTATTCTAAGTGTCAGACTGCACCTAACCATGTAGATATTCTAACACAATCGTGTAGGCAGGAGGAGCAAGTAACATGAAAAGGGGATGTGTCATACTTGCTGTAAGCACATTGGAGCTCTGTTGGCTGGTGAAGGAGTGTGTCTGAGGCTGTTTACTCTCATTCCATGAAATGGAATAGCATGTTTACACCCAGATAAGGGACATTTCTTGCTGTTTACACTAGCTACAAGCTCAAAGAGGAAGGATATAGGAAAAGCAAAAGGAAGTAGCCAAACAAGGAAAATGCAGTACAAATCAGCAATATGGGAGTCTGCAACCCACAATGGGCCAATGAAAGCAATCAATAATACATCTGGCAGGTGACTGCATAGCAGAAAATGGGAGGAGATGTAAAAAAAAAATAATAAAGGGCAACAGCAGAAAATAAAGGAGAAATGAAGTAGAAATCACTACTGTGGGATACTTGCAAATCAGAATCGGCCATGCAAAACACATACTAATATAATACAGCTATCAACTGGATGCATAGTTGAAAATGGGAGAAGATGTAAAAAAAAAAATAAAGGGCAACTGCACAAAATAAAGGGGAAATGAAGTAGAAATCACTACTATGGGATTCTTGCAAGTCAGAATGGGCCATGCAAATATAATACAGCTGGCAGGTGGCTGCTTAGCTGAAAATGGGAGGAGATGTAAAAATAAAAATAAATGGCAACAGCATGAAATAAAGGATTAATGAAGTAAAATTTACTACTATGGGATACCTGCAAGTCAGAATGGGCCATGCAAATATAATACAGCTGGCAGGTGGCTGCATAGCTGAAAATGGAAGTTGTAAGTAAAAATTAATTAAAATAGGGCAACAGCAGAATAAAGGCAATCATGCACAAATTACCACTATTGCCTGTAACACTCGCAGTGGCCAAAGCAAAGTCATGATTAATATAGCTGGCAGCTGGAATGTATCATAGTCAACCAATCATACAGGCAGCAGCACAACAGTAGAAAGTATGGAAACAACTTACAGTCTGTTTTTCCCCACAAACTCTGTATCATTGGGGTATGCATGCAGGAGAATTTTAACTTGGAAAATGTTAGTGGCTGCCATTGCTTTGATCCATCAGTATGTGCTAGTGGCTGACAGCAGAGAGGAGGATAATGCTGACTACCGCCACAGACCAAGGAACAGAAGAGTATTTAGAGCCAGGGTAACCTTCCAGGGGCTACATGATCTGGAGATAGTAAAGCACTACAGGGTAGATGGAGACATACTTCAGCAAATCACTGAGCTTTGCCGGCCACAATTCAGAGCTAGAATCTACAGAGGAGAAACCATCCCAATGGATGCCAAGGTATGTGTAGCCTTAACAATTCTAGCTGCAGGTACTTTACAAAGACCTACTGGGGACATCATGGGGTTCTCATAGACATCTGCATTCAGGGTTCTCCGCCAGTTCCTGGATGCCATGCTGCCACATGTCAGTTCATTTACTTCCCCAACACCAGCGAGGAGAAGACCAGAAATATGTGGTCTCTTCCACCATGTAGCAGAATACCCAGAGGTACTTTGTGCCATAGACTGCGCACACATCCACATCAAAGCACCACCCGGTGAACAAAGTAGGGTCTACATAAACCGCAAGGGATTCCCCTCAATCAACTGCCAGGTCATGTGCAATGCCCAGGGCATTATCATGAATGTGTGTGCTGGTAGCCCTGGAAGCTATCACAACTCCCACATCTGTACCAGGCATTTGCCAGTGGGGGCATCCCATGTGGCCATCTGGTGGGGGATGCTGGCTATGCACTGGAGCTGTGGATGATGACACCCATCAGAAATGTACACACACCCACATAAGAATGCCATAATGATACACACTCACAGACCGGGATTATTATAGAGTATGTGTTTGGGATGCTCAAGTCCCAGTTCTGCTGCCTTGACATATCTGGTGTAGCCTTGCAGTACTCTCCAGCCACATGTGCACACATGTTCATAGTATGTGCCATGCTAGACAATATGATCCTGTGGAAACAACTGCAGCAGGAACAGCACAGGGAAGGGCCACACAGCCGACCACCATTGCCAAGGTCCCCACAGGCACAGAGGGACTCACAGGAGGCTACCTCTGAGCCTGCCCCCATAGACAGATGGAAGCATGCCTTGGTAAAGTGGCAATGCATAGCATACACACTGACACTGTAGGGATCCCAGGGACTGACACCTCTGTCAGACTCACACACACAGTAAAATGGATGACACATACATCACATTACCTGTAAATTACCATGTATAGGTAGTGTACTGTGTGCATTCAACATAGGTGGCCCTCAAGCACTGTCCTCACAACTGCTGCAAGCACAAGATAAGTCAGTCTTCTTAACAATAAAGGAATGGAATAGTATGTTCTGTGAGCATATCTATGGTAATGCTGCATTCTTGCAAGGGAATGGGGTGGCCTACTGGGATAGCTGCACAAAACTGACAGCTATGTGCGACATCAGGGAATGTCTGGGCAAAATTAGCCTTCACACAATGCAGTAGTACCCAAGTGGTAAATCCCACTGCAGTATGGGGACAACTAACTGCGGGGTTATAGGTCACAGGCATGGATGTCAGCGTGAGTGTCCCATAACCACCCGTCACACCCACACAGCAAGTCAGCTGTAGAAAACCAGAGAGAAATGTCTGTTAAAGGCACACAAATGGCAGCAATGTTGAATTACCCCCCTACAGACTCACACAGTCATAACACAGTAGGACCCAAAGTAGCAGTAAGGCTATGAAGAGTAAGAAGTCTGAAACTCAAATGTATGCCAGTACAATCTGACCTGGGCTCTGTAATGACATGTCTCCAGTCCCCATGACAGGCACTACAATATGGTAAACAAAGCCAAAATGTAAAGCAAATAGCACAGTCTGTGCAAATGTGTACAGTTGACAGGTGTGCCCCCATATACCCACACAAATGCAGTGACATATATGTTTGCATGGAAATGGCAGCATAGCACAAATTGGCAGGGCTCTACCAGTACACATGAAAACATGTTGCCTGTCCACAGTATGCAGGGGTCAATGAGCTGTGTGGATGTTTGGTTAATACTGTCTGGATCTGGCCAGCGCATTCTCCTGGCAGTTGTCTTGTACTGCCCTAGGTACAGTGCTGCCTTTGACAGGGCCATATGCAGATAACTGCAGTGCCAACTGTTATGCATGTCAGTGACACCCATTTCTCTGTCACTGACATACCTGGAAGCCACAGTGCTATGTGGAATATACTAAACATATTAGTGACATCTTGAAGGATGTGTGGCAGAAGTGCCAGGGCTTTTGTGAATATAAGTGCATTGTGGTACTGTTGCCAGTGGTCATTCTCAATCATCTTTTTTCTTATGTTTGCTTTTACAAATAATGGACAAGCCTGCACAGTTGCATGCACTCTGTACCCACACCCATAAGTCCCAACCTCTGACAGCAAGATGTCTGGACAATGGCAGGAATGAAAGTGGAACAATGGCACAATGATAGCCATGTATTGTAAATATAGCCCTTAGATACTGAGAATGTTGATAGAGTGAGGGGTTTGCAGTAGTGGGAATGGTCTGAAGGGTATGTATTCTGAAACATTAATGTCTGTATTATTTTGTAACATCACACTTCAATCATATGTAGCTAACTTGCCATAAAAACACATGTTAATGTAGAAAGAATGAAATCTCCAGCCAAACACCTGGACAATCTGCCCAAAAATGTACAGGTCAGAGGTATGCACACACAAGGATATGACATCTCAGGTTAGAAAGATATCACACAAGCAGGAGATCCCCAGCCAGTATATCACCAGGTTGTTGGACGGTTTACACAGCTGTGTGTCATTACAACACACTGCCTGTAGCTACAACTCACAAATGGCCTTGTGGGGCAAGAAATTACATAGCTGCCCTCATAATATTGGTCTATGTATCATACAACTAGTATTCCTCTGGTAAAGTACTGTGATGATCTGAGGATGTCTGTCATTACGTAATGACACAATACATTGCAGTTTCCGACCACAGATATGTCAGAAAATGTCTGCTAAACAAAACAAGTACCCTGATGAAACTCCTGTGTAATCCTGAGAGGTATGGATGTAGCAGACAAAACCCTGGACTGCAATACACCTATTTCTGGAATGGAGTCGCACCTTAACTACAGAAGGTCACACTGGGCATACTCCTACACTTAGAGAATCACAGGACATGTTGGAACCCACATCGGAATATATAACTGCATTGTATATATATGTCCATGGAACCCACATCAGAATATATGACAGTATTGTGTATATATGTCCATGCATACAGACAGCTATGTACACTTCAACTGCCCCCACACACACATCAGACAGGATTACCCTCAGCTAGCTCTAGGTGGCCCATATGTGATATAGCTGCATCTGTTACATCAGATACACACACACACACACACACACACACACACACACACACACACACACACACACACACACACACACATATATCGGCAACAGATATATGTCAAGCATACACACACACACATGTGGGGAACTGAGAGACAGAGAGTGATACAGAGAGAAACACAGGGGAACACAGACTAAGTGAGTCACACGTACGGATACCCTGAATGGCATACAGTGATGTCCGGCTGTTGACAGTCACATACCAGTTGTAAACAGTTGCACATGCCAGCATAAAAAGTGAGCCCCACTGTGTAACAGTACTGAGGTTGAGTTTATAATATCACATCACCTGCGTGTGTGTGTGTGTCTCCACAGATCCAAGTATTAGGAGAATCTTCTCACTCAGTACACTTTACATTGCCCTGTTTCACAAGATCTGCTGCTGTCATTCACCTTAGAAGTATTACTGGACACCGATCACCCCTATAAGCTCTGTAGCATGTGCAATAACTGCGTAACACTATAGTATGAATAACTAGATGGGCAGGGGTTCTAATTTCAATACTGGCAACTTTGTGTGTATGTGTGTGTGTGTGTGTGTGTGTGTGTGTGTGTGTGTGTGTGTGTGTGTGACAGTTGTGTATGTGAGAAAGAGGGTGTGTGTGTGTGTGTGTGTGTGTGTGTGTGTGTGTGTGTGTGTGTGTGTGTGTGTGTGTCTGTGTTTTTGTAGGTGAAACAGTTTTAGGCCATTCCCACCCATAAAACTTCCCAGTACCCCAGTTTATTGGTCCTACTGATGTAATTCCCCTTATCATTACCTTTGACCAGCTGTCAGCCCAATAAGCTCTGTAGCATGTGTGATAAGTGTGTAACACTATAGTACAAATCACTATATAGACAGGGATCTAATTTCAGATCTGGCAAATGAGTGTATGTGTTTGTTTATAAGAAGTACTATTTTGATAAGTCTCACACCCACTGGCCTACTTTATCAAGCCTGCTGATGTCATTCCCCTTATCAACACCTTTTCCCAGCTGTTAGCCTGGCAACCCTGTCGTGCGTGCAATAACTGCTTAACACTATAGTACAAAGAGATAGATAAGCAGGGGTTCTATTCTCAGATGTGGCAAGTGTGTGTATGTTTGTAAGAGGTATTTTGACAAGTCTCACACCCACTGGCCTACTTTATCAAGCCTGCTGATGTCATTCTCCTTAACAGCACCTTTGGCCAGTTGTCAGGCCAGCAAGCTCTGTAGTGCATGTGATAACTCTGTAACACTATAGTACAAAGAACTAGATATGCAAGGGTTCTATTCTCAGAAATGGGAAATATGCATGTGGGGTATAAGTTTGTATGAAGAAGTGTTTTGATAAGTTGCCCACCCAGTGGCCTACTTTATCAGTCATGCTGATGTCAACCCCCTTATAGGCACATAGGTGTGTACTAGGCTAATGGCCCTGGAGCCATTACAAGCCTAGGCCATAGAATGGCCTGCTATTGTGCTACCTGACATTAGTTACAAGTGCCCCCATCAAGTTGAGCCACTGGAGTGATCCCTTGCCCATCCACTCATTAAGCTCACTCTGCAACAGGGTCATCTAAGTGCTTTGCTTGACATGTATGGGAAGTCTATTCTAGGGCATTTCAGTCTCTGGGCCCAGCATGTTGAGTTGGTTGTGTTAATAAGGTCGAGGTCCCTGCAGTGTGTGGTGCAGAGAGATTGGGATGTGTTTAGATGTAACATTTGTAAATGAGCTGGATCAGACATGGCTTTTCAAGTCAAGCAGAGATAACCTCTAAGTAGGTGACATGAGACAGAGAATAACTGGTGTATTTTGAGCCTGCCTGTATAGGACATGTGTTGAATGCCTAGGAGCCTCACTGTGAGGTACTTCTGTGCCCTCTCCAGCTGTTGCAGGTGTCTACTGAGGTACATGCCAAATAGGCCATTATATGTGATGAGTGGTCTAATGAGGGAAGAGTACACAGAGATGATGACCTCTGTCTTCCTGAATGCAAAACCCTTGGTAATGATATGTGCCACATAGGATTTCCTGACCACAATGGTAATGTGGTGGTTAAAGGGCAGGTTGCTGTCAACCTGTGTCCACAGATCTCTAATAATGCCTACAGTGTTCAGTTGGCTCCCATCGATGTGGTACTTAGTGGGAACTGAGATTTTGCCAAAGTGGCTGGTGATGCATTTTTGTAGTGTTAAGCTACAGGCCATGGTTTCTACACCGGTCAGTGGTCTCAGTGAGGCCTTCCTGTAGGATGTCTGCATCACTTGTGGAGTTAATGACTGCTCCCAGCTTGCTGTTGTCTGTGAACTTGGTCAGCCAGTGTTCCTTTGTGTTAGCCTGAACATCTGAGAACTAGATGCTGAACAGGAGAGTACCCAGGACTGATTCCTGTGGGACTCAACTCGTGACTGTCTGGCAGTCTGATATGGAGCTCACTACTTTCACACCGTGTGTTCTATCTGTGAGCCAATTTACAACCCCCTAGAGATATAATGGTTGATGCCTACATTGGTGGGTTCAACCATAATTTCTGACTAAGGAATGGTAACAAGAGCCTTGGCCAGATTGATGTAGGTACTATGCAGTGCCTTACTGCGATACATAGCCCTTTCAAACTGTGTGGGGTCCAGAGTTAGGAGATGACCTATATGTTTGTCGATCAGGTCCCTGATGATGCTCTCCATAGCTATACATATCAGACATGTAATATTAATGGACTGATAATTTCCAGGGACAGTAGTTTTCACACCTTTATGGAGAGGGATGACTGCAGCAGTGTGCCATTTGGGAAGGACAAATCCTGAGGTGAGGCTGTGATTGAACAGAGCACACAGATGTGGTGCCAGGTGACTCTGTAGTTCATGTATTACACAGCCTGGGATGATTTGATGTCCCATGGAAGCTGTATTCTTGCCTGTGGACAATGCAGGTGAAACCTGGGTGAAGTACCGTTTGTGCTTGTCATTCCTCTGCCATTTTGATTGTTTCCCTAGGGGGGCAGACAAGGGTGAAACTGGCACTGAGTGTGTTGGCAAGAATGTTGGCAATATCTATTAGTACAGTATATGAGGTAGCATTGTGCAATACCTCAGATCACATCTGTGTATTGGTGTGGAGGTTCTTGATATAACTATCAAAGGATTTGTGATTGTTGTCAGTGTCTGCTGCAATTTTGCCATCATAGGCAGCTTTAGATGATTCCATGAGGGATATCAAGTTGTTGGTGAGGTTAATAAGGGTGTTATACCACTCTTGAGACTCCACCTTCTGTTATACAGCTTATTAATGGCAGGGTACCACCAGATTGGCCTCCAGTGTTTGGAGGTGAGTATCATGATTCTGTTGGGTATGACTAGTTCCATGCATTGATGTACTTTTTTTACAGTGCATTTGTGTATGATTTGACAGTCATGCAGGTATTTTCCATTGGCATAGGTGCTGTGAAGTTATCCACCTCTGTTCTTATGAGTCCAAACTCAGCTGTAGAGAAGCTCTTCAAGGTGGTTACCTTTGCAGGGGGTGTGGGAGAGAAGCGGATGTTCATGGTGATTACTCTATATTTAATCCAACCACATAGCAATTGACTACTGTTGTTAAGCAATGGTCCTATATGTTAGTAATCAGCACAGGTCAAGAATGCTGCTCCTCTACTGGGTGTCAGTGTGGGCTGGTCCAGAGCATTGGAAATTATGTATTCCAGGAATCATTGGGCCAGTGTATTGATAGTGGGTGAAGAAATGTCCAAAAGTGACCAGACAAACTTCGTATTACTGTATTGGTTATTATTTATTTGTCTCAGAACAAATTCTTGCCAAACAGTTAATTCTATCAGAGCTATTTCAATTCTATTATAACACAGCTAGACAGATGAGGAGACTAATGCACATTTAGTCTAAACATTACTACCAAGTGAAACATACTGTCCAGTTTATATACTCTTTTCAACCAATGTTATTTTTAATGTCCTTGTGACTTGTTCTTCTGGTTTCTGTCTGTGTCATGAAAAAGTCCATGGTTAGTTCATGCCCTTTTTTGGTCCTCTCTGTATCTGAAGACTTCCCAAAAATCTCTCCACATCATCTTTGCGTTACTTGACCTGTCTGCATTTTATTTATTTATTTCTGCATCTGAAAGCCAAGAAAGTCAACTTCCTTTTTTTCTATTACAGGATGCCTTTACAGTAAAGCCCACAGCTGTATGTTATTAATATCTAAGCTGAACATGTACAATAAATAACTGTTCTTGCAAAGCAATCCATATTATTTTGAAAACTGCTGTTTGGCCTTGCACATTTCCTTCACTGTACACACAGTATCATTTTGGGGAAAGCATTTTAATATCTATCAATTCCCCCTGTTTAAATAAACCAATACAATTGTAAGACAATTTACAACAGAATATGATATTTAGTAATTTGAATCCCTTTGTCTGTTGCAACATAAAAATCCCTTGCATTCAATGTTATTTTTTTTTAAGAGTGTTACATTACCAATGGCTGTTACTTGATACTTTTATTAACACAAATCTTATAATGATGATAAGAGCAATTAATGCGGAAATTATAGTACCCCACCATCCTGAGAATAATTCACTTAGCCAATCTGACCATTCTGTACTCCAACTTTTGAGGACATTTCTGCAATCCTCTCTAGATGTTGATGTATAGATTCTGATTTATCAGGAATATAACTACAGCATTCCATTTGAATTAAAGCACACACCCACCTGGCTAGCAAGTAAGTAATTGAGAGCCATTCTGTTCTGAAGGACCATTGTCCTCATTGCTACCATCTCTTTTGTTATATCTGAGATAGCCCCATATGTTGCATTTGCTAAAACTTTCATAAACTTTGCAACCTTTCTTAGTTCCCATATTGCTTTGGCAGAGCCATACCAAGGAAAAATCCCAGCCTCTGAGATAACACCATCCCCTAAGTCCAACTGTTTTAAGTCTTCTCCAAGCTTGGAGACACTATCATGAACTTCCCTATTCCTTATGTGATTTCTAACCTTTTCATTTGGCAATGTATGAGAAATTGTCATCATTGGAACTGTAAATCCTATGTAACATGACCTTTGCCAGCTTACTGGTAACCATTTATATGCATTTTTCCACAGATGAAAAAGAAACTGCTAGCCAGAATTGTAACATTTCCTTGGCCTATTAGGTTATTCATAGCTCCATTTAAAAAAAAAAATGTTTCATGTCTTCCTTAAAAGAAGTATTGTGCATTGATTCCCAAGCTGTTTAGATTTTATCAACTCCCCCTTGATACTCAAGCTTATCTCATGACCATAGGTGATGTAGGGTGATGGAATAGTTACAATTACTAATACCCATCCTAACTGTCCATTTCTGTTGAAAACAGAGTATACCTCTTTCTACCTCCATTAAATGTAGATATACTTTTATGACTGACTAATTTATAATTTTGTTTTTAAAAGATCCTTTAAACATAAATCCTGTGTCAGTAATATTTATGGGAACTGCATGCAATGGCATCTTTCCCCTGTCAGGAATGTGGCTACAAACCCAACAATTTGATCTGTTATGTGTTTTTGCAAACATTCTTTGCATGACCAAAAATGTATTAACCTCACGTACCTAGTCATGGTGATCCTGCATTCATGACCTGTTATAGTGGAGTATTTATCCACATTTTTTCTTTGCAACCCTCTTATTTACATGGTATGTTGTATGCACATCTCTTTTTCGAATTACCTTTTCTTGATTATTTTCCTTGTCTATATTACATGCTTCAAGCATTTTAATTTTTTCTTTGTTTACTTGTCATGCTTTTTCAAGCATTTTAATTTCTTCAAAAGTATGTAAAACAAATAAAACATAAAGTACAAACATGTGGATCAGAAGATTCTTGGTTCAACTCCTGGCTGGCTCGCCACTGAAGAAATGTCCAAAATTGACCAAACTCCGTACTACTGTATCTGTTATTTTTTGTCTCAGAACAAATTCTTGCCAAATAGTTAATTCTATCAAAGTTATTTCAATTCTATTATAACACAGCTAGACAGATAAGGAGACTAATGCACACTTCACTACCAGGTGAAACATACTGTCCAGTTTATATACTCTTTTCAACCAGTGTTATTTTTAATGTCCTTGTGACTTGTTCTTCTGGTTTCTGTCTGTGTCATGAAAAAGTCCATGGTTATTTCATGCCCTTTTTTGGTCCTCACTGTATCTGAAGACTTCACAAAAGTCTCTGCAAATCATCTTTGCGTCACTTGACCTGTCTGTATTTTATTTATTTATTTCTGCATCTGAAAGCCAAGAAAGTCAACTTCCTTTTTTTCTATAACAGGATGCCTTTGCAGTAAAGCCCACAGCTGTATGTTATTAATAGCTAAGATGACCTTGTACAACAAATAACTGTTCTTGCAAAGCAAGCCACATTACTTTGAAAAATGCTGTTTGGCTTTGCACATTTCCTTCACTGTACACACAGTATAATTTTGGGGAAAGCATTTTAATTTACACAATATCTATCAGAAGTGTAGTTGACTATCCTAGTATGTGAGTGTTGGGTTGGACCTTGGTACATTCCAGGGTGTTGAGGAATGTGGATTGAGAGTCTAGGGACATGAATGTTGACCTATAGCAGGCTATGATCTGGATTGCACTACTACCCAATGTCAGTTGCACCTGACGTATCTCAGATGCATTATACTGGGATACTACTCTGGATGTGTGCATATCCATTATCAATATGGTGGTTTGTGCTGTGTTGGTGGTCTCCACTGTTTTGGTAAATGTCTATTGAGTGCCACTGTGAAGGTGGGTGTGTGGTTATTGTTTGTATGTCAGAGCTGTGATACTCTGTGCTCTGCAGGGGTATGTGTTCCATGTGGTGTGTTGCAGGTGTTGACCATTCTCCTGCTGACCAGCTAGTCCAGTCTTCACTGGAGATTGCATATCTTCCAATTTGGTGATATAGGGGTATCTCTCACAAGTATGAGTGTCGGGAGTTTAGAGGCGAGGGTTGTCTGTGTAAATGAGGCAGTTTCAGCAGTGCCTCAGAATGCCCAAGTGCACCAGGGTAATGGGCAAAAGTACAGAGAACTGCACTTTAATCATGCCAAGAGGGGTGACCATAACTTCTAAGTGCTGAAGCTAATTCTGTAAGGAATGACTACTGCTGATGGCTCTCAGGTGTGCTGGAATACTTGATAAATAAAAATGGTGAAGTGGAAAGCTATTAGGCTATTTGAAGTGCAGGAAAGAAACAACTAGCAAGATCTAAGGGAAAGACGGAAGGCAGACTTTCTGGCACTTGTAACAGTTTACCTCAGTTGTGCAGTTATCAGCATCTTTGGCCAGTCGTCAGCCCAGTAAGCTCTGTAGCACATGCAATAACTGCAGAACACTATAGTACACATAACCAGATATGCAGGGGTTCTAATCTCAGTAGCGGCAAGTGTGTGTGTCTGTGTGTTTGAGAGACTCATATACTGTGTGGGTTATACTATTTTGAATTGTGTACCACCCTGTAAATGTCCCATGTGTGTGTGTGTGTGTGTGTGTGTGTGTGTGTGTGTGTGTGTGTGTGTGTGTGTGTGTGTGTGAGAGAGAGAGAGAGAGAGAGAGAGAGAGAGAGAGAGAGAGATGATCATATAATGTGTGGGTTATACCATTTTGATTTGTGTACCACCCTGTAAATGTCCCATCACCCTACTTTACTAGGCCTGCTTTAGTCATTCACCTTAGAAGTACTCTGTTACTAAGAGAAATCATGTCTGATAAGTGTGTAATACTATACTACAAATAATTAGATAGGTAGGGGTTCTAATCTTAATACTGGCAAGTGTGTGTGTGTGTGTGTGTGTGTGTGTGTGTGTGTGTGTGTGTGTGTGTGTGTGTGTGTGTGTGCATGTGTGTAACACTTTAGTATAAATAATTAAATAGGTAGGGATTCTAATCTCAACACTAGCAATGGTGTGTGTGTCTCTTTGGGTAACACTCATATCCTGTTTGGCTAATACCATTTTGATTGGTGTACCATCCATGCCTGTTTACCACCTCCCAATGGCATTACTTTATATAGTGTGATAATGGCATCTGCCTCACATGCAGCATGTTAAACCATTGTGCAAACTATACCAGTCCACTGTACAGATGTCTATGAAATATCCAGATGTTTTGGTTCAGAGGTGTGTACTAGGCTAATGGCCCTACAACGTTTACAAGCCTAGCCTGAGGGTTACCATGGCATTGTGACACCTGAAATTAGTTCCCAGTGTCTCTACTAATTAGATCCACTGGAGTGATCCCTGTGGTGAATTTTCTATTTCCCATCCATTCATCAAGATTCCTCTTGAAGTGGGTCAGTGAGGTGCTCTGTTTGACATTTATGGGAAGTCTATTGCATAGCATGGGTAATCTCTGGGTTATGAACCTGTCCCTCCAGCATGTTCTGTTGACTGTGGTAATAAAGCTGAGGTCTCTGGAGTGTGTGGTGTGGAGGGAGTGGGATTCTTTTAGATGTAGCATTTCTAAAAGAGCTGGGTCAGACGTGGCTTTGTAAGTCAAGCAGAAATGGCCTCTAAGTAGGTGATATGAGACAGAGAATAGTTGGAGTATTTTGAGTCTGTCCATATAGGATGACTGTTTAAGGCTTAGGATCATCTTTCTGAGTTACTTTTTTGGCCTCTCCAGTCGTTGCATGTGTCCCGTAAGGTACATGCTAAATGAGGCATTGTACTCGATGACTGGCCTAAAGAGGGAAGAGTAGAGGGAGACAATGACATCTTATTTCCTGGATGTAAAACCCTTAGTAATGAGATGTGTCACTTAGAAGGACTGTCTAACCACAGTGGCAATGTGGCGGTCAAAAGAGAGGCTGCTGTCAACCTGTGTTCCTAGATCTCTTGTAACACCTTCTGTGTTCAGTGGACTACCATCGATGTGGTAATTTATAGAAACCAAGTTTTTACCAAATGGGATGATGACACACTTCTTGGCATTGAGCTTAAGGCCATGTTTCTGACACCATTCATTGGTCTCAGTGAGGCCTTTCTGCAGGATATCAACATCACTTGGGGAGTTAATAATAGCTCCCAACTTGCAATTGTCTGCCAACTCTGTCAACCAGGGTCCCCTCATGTTAGCCTGGACTTCAGAGAAGTAGATACCAAACAGGAGAGGACCCAGGACCAAAGCTTGTGGGACCCCACTCATGACTGGTCAGCAGTCTGACTGGAGTCAGCTACTTTCACACTATGGGTTCTATCTGTGAGCCAGTTTGCAACCCACTTAGTGATAAAGGGGTTTATGCCTAGCTTAGCAGGTTTTTCTATGATTCCTGAGTGGGGAATGGTATCAAAGGCCTTGGCCAGATAAAGGTAGGTTGTATGACCACCTTGCCTTCATCCACAGCTCTGGTGACTGACTCAAAGAAGTTGACCAGGTTGAGCAGGCATGATCTACCCTCCACAAAACCAAACTGTGTGGGATCCAGAGTTTGGAGATTCCCTATATCCTTGCTTATTAGGTCCATGATCATGTGTTCCATAGCTTTGCATATCAGACTCATTAGGCTAATGATGAATAGTACCCAGGGTCTGTATTCACTCCTCCTTTGTGGAGAGGGGTGACTAGCAGTGTGCCATTCAGTAGGGACAAAGCCTGAGGTAAGGCTGTGATTGAACAGGGCACACAGGTGTGGTGGCAGTTCACTGTGTAGTTCATGTAGAACACAACCAGAGATATTGCCAGGTCACATACAAGTTGTATTTTTGGCCTTGGACAGTGCTGTTTTAACATGTGCAGCAGTAATATTGGTACTTGGCAATCTACTGGTATTGTGATTGGTCCTTTGCGGGGGGAGAGGGATAAGGTTGACACTGAATCTGTTGGACAGTATATGGCCAATATCTGTTGGATTGGTATAGGAGGTACCATTGTGCAGTAGCTCAGAGGACATCTGGGTATTGACATGGGGATTATTTACATAACTATAAGAAGGCCTTGTGGTTGTCTTTACTATCTGCTGAAATTCTGTTTTCATAGCTAGCTTTAGATTTGATGAGGGATCTCAGCCTTTTGTTGAGGCTGATAAGGGAATTTTTCCAGTCTTGGGACTTTACCCTATTCCACATCAGTTTCTTTGTTCTGTTGTAGAGTTTGTTTATGGCAGGGGACCACCAGATTGGCTTCCTTCTTTGGAGGAGAGTGTCTTGGTTGTATTGGGTATGGTGAGATCCATGCATTTGTGGACGTGTTCATACAGTGCACTGGTGTATGATTTGGCAATCATGCAACTATTCTCCATTTGCATTGGTGCCGGGAAGTTAGCCACCTCTGTTTTAAGGAGCCCAAGGTTAGCTTTGTAGACGTTTGTCATGGTAGTTACCTTTGCAGGGGTGGTGGGAGGGATGTGGATTTCCAAGGTGATTAGTTTGTGGTCAGATCTAACCAGGGACGAGTTGAGTATTGGTGTAGGGCAACAGTCGCCCATGTTAGTAATGACCATGTCAAGGATGTTGGTACCTCTACTTGGGGTATGAATGAGCTGGTCCAGGGCATTGGAATTAATGAATTCCAGGAAACACTGGGCAAGTGTATTAGTACATGAGTAGTTTATCCAGTTAATGGAGGAGTAGTTGTAGTCGCCCAGTATGAGAGTTTTAGGTTGGACCCTAATATTTTCCAGGATGCTTAGGAATATGGAGTGTGAGCCTTGGGACATGGTCAGGGACCTATAGCAGGCTATGACCTAAATTGTTGTCTTACCTAATGCTAGCTGCACCTGAAGTATCTCTAATGTGTTATGTTGGGCTGCCAGTCTGGAGGTATTTGCATACTTTATGAGTATGGAAACACCATTGGCTTTGGAGCTTCGGTCCAAGTTCTTGGGCCGAAAGGTGTGGAATGAGTTATAGCCTGGTAGTGCAGGGGTGCTTTCTGCTGCTTTAAACCAGGTTTCTGTTACAGCACAAATGCCGATGTTCTCCATTTTAAGGATTGCTTCGAGTGAGTGCATTTTGAGATTTAGACTTCTAGCATTGAGCAGCATGACCCTCAGATTGCATTTGTTTGTAGCTGTTGTGGTGGTAATTTGGTCTTTGGAACACAGCCTAAAAAGGCACTATAGTGGTGGCAAGAGCCTTGGCCAGTATCCAGAAACCCAGGCTTGATAGATGCAGGCCATCTCTGGCAAAGCATTGAGGTCTGTCAGTCATGTCATCTCAGGCAGACAGACACTGGATCCACTTGGAATGACACCAGAAATGTAGCCAATTGTTGAAATCAATCATTTCCTGCTTGTTCTGTGGTATCATTCTGGGTGATGGTAGGATGCTTCTCAGGGCTAGGGTCATTCCCACCTGGGCTACATAATCTGAGAGCACCTTCATGCCTCTCTTTATGTAGTCCAGGGAGATACGTCTCAGGTCATTCACACCCATATGTACAATGACAGAGTCATATGTGTACCTGTTGCTGAGGGACCTGAGTGCATACATTATGTGGCAGATCCTGGCACTTGACAGGCAGCTGACTGCTACTTTCTCCTTATTTAGCCTCAATATCAAGTCACCTATGACTAGAGTGTTGGGCATGCTGTTTTGCCTTAGTGTCTTTGGTTGATTGACACACAGTTTAAGAGAGTTATGTGTCTCATGCTTGATGTTGTGTTGTGGTGGTCGAGTCTGTTTCTCCCTTAAAGGCTCTACTGTTTGAGTAGATTTTTAATGAGAGCTGCCATGAAATGTGGTTGTGCAGTGTGTGTTTTTATGTGCAGGTAGTTCTCCTGTGTGTTTTGGAAGGCTATGTTTTCCCTGTGGTATGGTGCAAGCTGACCTTCTCTTCTTGACCACCTATTCTGGTCTTGGTTGGAGATTGTGTGGCTTCCAATTTGGATATATAAAAGTGCATCTCTCACAAGTCTGAGTGTTGGGAGGTAAAAGGAGAAGGTTGTTAGTGTACATGATGCAGTTGCTACATTGCCTCAGGATGCCCATGTTCACCAGGTTAGTAGGAGAAAGCACAAGTAACTGACCTTTAGACATGCCTGGAGGGGTGGACATTAATAATAAGTGCTGGAAACGTTTCCTTATACAGCGTTTAGTGATGGTAGCAGTTTTGTGTGCTACAACAATTGCTATAAGAAGTCTGGTAAAGTGCTAGACTAATAAGCTAGTAAAATTGCAGGAGAGGAGAGCACTAGCAGATTTAAGGGAACAATTGCAGAGCAGACATTTTGGCACTGCTCAGAAGCTTACAAACATTCCCTGTTATAACAAAGCTGTATGTGGACTAGACTAGTTACAGGAAAGGCAGGAAACAAGCTTAGACATTTTATTTTTATTTTATTATTTTGGCAAACTATATGTGGTTTGTGTCCCTTAACAATGCCCATGTATGTGATATGGTTGCCAAACTGTCCACAGTGAGTGTAGTGACACGTATGTCAGCATCATGCATCATTCCTGCCTGAAACATCATGCTGATACAACATCTGCTACACTATCACTTGTCTAGGCTTGTAAGAGCAATACATGACTCCACATCCTATGTCTGGTGGGTCATCTCACCATCCATGGAGGCATTCAGAACATTACGTGTTGTAAGAGGTAATGTGTTATGTCCCATGCTTATAATCTATGTGGGCCATGTCATGTGTCTGTAGTAGTACAGTACATAATGGTGGAAATGTAGGTTTACTAATCTGTGTATTGCCAACTGTGTTTATGTTACAGTGTGCACATCCTGTGTGTCAGTCCTTACTGTTTGTAGGCAAAGGATATACCATTGTATCTCCCTGTTCCACCCAGTGGACTCAGGTATACATACCACAGACCTGTCATACACAGTATCATGCATGCACTCAAAAACTACATCAGGGTTGAGTGTATGGTAGAGAAATGTCAGGGCCAACAGGTGTTGACAGGTGAATATGTTACAGTTAATGGAATCACTGCACCTGTGAGACAGTACAGCAGTAATCTGTTCTGTATGTATGAGCCTGTGGTAGTACACAACACTGAGCTGACATGTCTGAGGGCTACTTGTCTGTGACAAGGGGTATGTATGCAAGGTCACACTGTCTGACAACAGTGTCTGTCACACACTGTTGCATGCATACACACCTGGTACATATACATATAAAGCTGTACCTTGCCTATGACATGGTTGGTGTATTCCCAGTCTGCCATACTCTCTCTTGGGAATGTCTGCAGGGCCACAGCCTGCAGACACACAGACACCTGGAACACAAGTAGAATACAGCATGTCAGACTACATTCATTCAGTGGTACTAACAGCAATAATGCATCCTGGCTAATAAGTAACATACACCTGTATGTGTACCCATAACAAATGCAAGAAGACAGCACCTTACATAGTATTACATACCTACACTGTACTATAGTCACCCTGTGCATCATACCCATATTAGCATGTCCCTGCATCAATGATATGGATGACAGGGATGTGGCACAGGTATCATCATATGCACAGGGTGTGGTGTGTGTTTGCCAGAGGCCTAGGCTGGGTCATACAGTTGACATAATGTGTTTGTGTTTGGAGGAGTATCCAATAGATGGGCTGTGCAGAGGTGCTGTGTGTGTCTGGGGAGACCTGCCTCTGATACAGATTTTTGTGTGTATGTATGCACACACTCACACCATGTGGCTGCCCTACACAAGGGTACATTGGACAGCTGTGGACCGTACATAACAGGGTGTCCATGTCACCATCTCTGGGCACAGACATGGGAACTGGTCCTGCCAGGGGTATCAATGGCACCACTAGGCCAAAGGCTAGATGCAGTACTCCTTCTTGATGGTGACTGCTGTAAGCTGGATCTGTGCCCCTGACAGGACTGGACAGAACCATGTGCTGGTGTCATTGTCACTAAGGGAGTATGAAGGTGCATGGACCCATACACTATCAGCTGTTGTTGGTGATTATCTACATCCACGTGGCTGATGGCCATCTCCCACCACATGCTTTAGTGCAGATATGCCATGTTCGGGGATTGCCAACGTCTTACCCCACCATCTATTCATGACCTCAGTATTGTTATGTGTGGCCTCAACAAGGTCATGTATGTCACCATGTAAATCAGGGAGAGTTATACCCACCACCCTGAGTATTTGTGTGTTGTGGCATTCACTATGTGCCTGTGCATCCATGACAGCCTGGAACATGCATCTGGTAACTCCTTCTGTGGCAATTGCAATAATGGCCTGATGAGGAGGGTACCTCCTACAAGCACCTCTGTCCATGCACCTGTGTGGGACCTCACCTGCCATAGTCACCACACTATCCTGTTCACAACCACTTGCTAACTGTCCATCATCTGTGGCCACTGGTGACAGGATATGTGTGGCCATTGTCACTGTGTGCAGGGATGGTGCAGATGAGTGGTATGCCAACCAATGGTACAGATTTAGCCCCTGACAACCCCACCTGTACTTCACTGTTCCTATTATCATTGTCAGTGTCTGCAGAGATAATGACATCAGTTTCCAAAAGAGAGGGAATCCAAACCCCATCACCACCTGTAAGGGGAAGACAACATATGTACATTAATATCTGCACTTTGACATTGGTTGGTATACACACACACACACACACACACACACACACACACACACACACACACACACACACATACACACACTTACAGGTGAGGTGGCACAAAATCTGTTACACAGACCACACATTACCCAAATGGTGACATGCATGACACACGGCCCTCAACATCATGCATTGCAGCCAGTTTTACTACATGTAACTAACAATATAGAGCTCTGGGATGCATGATCAGTGTTAGTATGTGATGGCCATTCTCCAGCACAGACTGCACCCATGTACACATCATTGCTGTTCTAGCACAATAACAAGTACTACAGAATATACCTCACAACTGTACATATCCTCGCAGGATGTGTAGAAGTCTGGCTCATATGTTTGCTCTATTTCTCATAGTCCCTGTATTTCTCTGATATATAAGTGGGATGATCTGAGGAGTGATATCACTGATTAATGACATACATGTGAGTGTCAGACCGCCAAACCAGCAGTGAATGTATGGTCACACAATTCCTGTTACACCATCAACCTTCTAACCTTACAATGGATATAAGTATACATAACCCTGTTAACATGCCATGTTCTTGTAATAGACAAGATAAGACAGCAGTAATGCATTCAAATATGTTACCCACCTTTCATGTCACATATGACCTGTGCAACTCAATTGATAAACAAACATGTGTTACATGTAACATATAATGACTGCAATATGTACAATATGGGGATTGCATAAGTGTGTACACCCTTAAAATGATACATTGTTGAAGCACCTTGTAAGTGGCTTACAGCATTCACTCTTCTTGTGAAGGTGTCTATCAGCATGGCACATCCTGACTTGGCATTATTTGGCCACTCTTCCATGCAAAGGTCACCCAACTCTGTCAGATTGCAAGGGCAGCTCATGTGTACAGCCCTCGTCAGGTCATACTGGGGTTATTCTATCTGTGATGTAGGTCTCGGCTCCAGCTAGGGCAATACATAACCATGAGTGCATTCAGGTGGAGCCATTCTTAAGTAGCTTTGGATGTATGCTTCAGTTCTTTGTCATGTTGAAGGCTGACACACCTCCCCATCCTCAGTGTTCTTGCAGATGCCTGATAGATTTTGGGCAGACGTGGGTGTTATTTGGAAATGTTCAGAATTCCCACCACCATGACTACAGGCCCTGTTCTGCCTTTGGAATGGCATCCCCACAGCAGGCCACTGCCACCAGTGTGATTCACCATTGGGATGTTGGTCTTCAGGTTATGAAAGGTGTTTCTTGTCACCACACATACCTTTTGGTATTGTAGCAATGAGGTCAACCATAGTCTCATTACACCATAACACATTTTCACACCTGCCTTTGTGAGACGTGATGTGCCATATAGTAATTTGTATCCACACCTGGATGTTTTTGGTGTGGTGAAATGCTTCTATCTTCTGACCCTACCCCATAGGCCAGACGTATGCAGAATACAGGAGAGTGTTCTCACAGGTAGTACACAGCAATAGTACTGGCAAGAGATTCCTGCAACTCCCTCTGTGTTGCTGTATGTCACCTGGCAACCTCCCTGACAAGGTCTTGACATGTGTTGTCATAATTTTTGGAGGGCCATCAGGATCTTTTCAACAGCACAGTTGTCCCATATCCAATCCACCTTTTGATAACTGTCTGCACTGTGTTCCATGGTGTATGCGATGCTGTGGTGATGTTGTTCTATCCTACTCTTGACTGATACCGTTCAAATATGAGATCCCTTTGCTGCTTTGTAAGCTGTCTGCAAGCCATGGCTGTTGCTGTTGCAGGCAACTGATCAAATGTCATGATTATCCCACTTGGACAACAGACTGTTATTTGGTGTTACTCAGAGTGCCTTTACTTGATGGCAGGCATGTCAAAATTTGGGTAATGTGTGGTCTGTGTAACAGATTTGTGCCACCTCACCTGTAAGTGTGTATCCAAACAGACTGTATGCTGTCAGTAAATCACAAGCTGCTGGGATAACATACTATTTGGGCAGTGTGCACACATATGCATCCAGCTTATTGTGAATTTGTATACTCCATATTTGCTGGCCAACAGATTGATTGGCTTTACAGGTGAATTGTTCATGTCATAGGCAAGAGGTGCTTACAATAATAGTAATAAAAAACTTAATTTTCAGACTAACCAAGAGATAGTGTTGGAAGAAATGGAAGAAGGACAGGATAATATTGCATTGAGGGATGAACAGGAGTTTCCTGAATTAAGAAGGTCTGAGCGAATTAGGAATTACCACCAAAGGAATTTTCAAAAAAACTTTCAGGGGGGGGGTCAAAACAACGTGCCCAGTACAGGAATTACAACAGGAACAACCAGAATTGGTAGTTGAGAAGGATGGTGGGGTAAAAGATGGTTTCCAGAATTGTTTGTTGATGAAGGAAGGAATAGTATGCAAAATGAATGGATACAATATATATAATTATAGTGCCCTGGAGGTTAATGAAGTTTTTTTCCAGCTTTTTACGAAGGGCCTGAAATTTGTCCCTAATAAAAAAGCGGATGTAAGTAAAGTTCTGATTGATTTAAAATTGTTTATCCGGAAGAAGAATTTTGAACTTATGTTCCAGGGGCAGGATGGAAATTATATAGGAACTGGTGTTAATAATTTAAGAAAAAGAAGTATTTATAACCCCCCTATCAACCAACAGTTAAAAAATTTTGAAAACTTAGTGGAGAAAAAAATTAGAAATGAATTATCTAATAGAAGGGTAACTCCTAATCTTACTAAAGAAGAAAATAAGTTACTGCAACAACTAGCAGGAGATAAGAACATTAGGATTTTAAAACCGGACAAGGGTGGGGGTACGGTCATTATGGACCAAATATATTATGAATCAAAAATGTTGCAATTATTAGAGAATGAAGATAGATATAGGAGGTCCTCACTGAATGAGATCAATATAGGCAACCAAAAAGTGGGGGTGGTGCTCAATGACCTGCTTTTGGAGGGATCTATTGATGTCAATACCTTCAGATATTTGTCTGTGGATAGACCAAAAGTACCTATTATATTTGGAGTGCCGAAGGTCCATAAAAATATCTCTAATCCACCAATGAGACCGATAGTTGCCTCTGAAGGGTCAGTGACAGCCCCTATTGCTAAGTGGTTGGATGTAAAACTAAAAAGAAATTTTGAAGGAAGGGCCAGGTATAGTCAAGGATTCCTGGGATCTATTAAGGAACTTGAAGGAGGAGGTTTTTGATGAAAACATAATATTTATAACCCTAGATATAATTGACTTATTTTCGTCCATACCCCATAAGGAAGGTATGGAATTGTTCGAGGAAGCTTTGGTAGAGTATGGTAAATTCTCCCAAAATGACTTTCGTTTGATCCTGACACTTATGGATTTAGTTCTGGCTAATAATTTTATACACTATGAAGGGGAGTTTTTTAGGCAGATCCAGGGAGTAGCTATGGGTGCACGGTGTGCACCCACTTACGCTAATATTATCCTGGATATATGGGAGCAGAAGTTTGTCCTCAATTCCAGGTTTAACAAGTGCTGGAAATTATATAAGCGTTACCTGGACGACATATGCCTTTTATGGGTTGGCTCTGAGAGTGAATTCTCAGCTTTTTTTGATTATTTATCTGGTACTACCAGTTTTCTTTCCTTCACCTTTAACAAGAATAAAGAATGTCTGCAATATCTAGACATTTATGTAGGGAAGGAGGATGGGAAGTTTTTCTCAAAGGTCTTTAGAAAAGACAGCTATTCTAATTCTTACTTGTCCTATTCTAGTGCCCACCCACACCACCATAAAAAAGGAATAATAAAGGGGCAGTATGTGAGGGGTAGCAGAATGTCCTCTAGGAACAAAGACTTTAAGGAGGAATGTGAGAAATTGCACAAAATGTTTCTAGAGAGAGGCTACCCCGAGGCCCTAATAAAGGAAGTGGAAAATGAGGTGGTGAGTGGTAGACAACAAAAATATTACCCAATTATAGGGATGGATGAACAAATTAAGGTAATGCGACAGTTAGACGAGTTTGATGGTTCAAGTAATTTAGTTATGGATTATAATGGTGAAGCAAAACTTATTACTAATTTAATAAAAACTGAATGGCAGAAGTTTAGTGAGTTGTCAGATCTGAATTGCCTTTTTGAACATCCATTGAAATGTACCTATAGGAAGGGTAAGAATCTTAAAAATTATTTTGAGACAAAGGGGAGGGGACAAATTAGTAAAAAGGGCAGAATAGGAACATTTAAATGTGGAAGTTGCCCACAATGCCCCTATATATATGCTCGAGATGCAGTCCATATTCAGAGTAGGGACATATTGGTTAGGAGTACTGAATATGCAAATTGCCACACAAGTGGAATTATATATTTGAGCATTTGCAAAAAATGTCAAGCTTTTTATGTGGGCAAATCCGAACGTAAATTGAAAAATCGGATTTACGAGCATAATTATGACATTAGAATTGGTTGTACCAATAATGCCCTGTTTAGACATAAAAGGAAATGTTTGGACGCAGAGTTCCATTTTTTTGTTTTAGAAGTGGTGAAGAAAGATATTCGAGAAGGGCCTTGGGAAGATACTATTGAATATAAAGAATTGTTATGGCAACTTCAGTTGGAATCGTATAACCAACCAGGCCTTAATAATATTGTTTCCTTGGCCCCAGTACTAAAATTGAGGGCAGCAAAGTTGTGAGTGGTATGTTGCTTTTTTAAAGCAAATGGCCAGGTTATTAAAGTGCCTTTTGATGTCTTCTTTGTCCTCTTGATTACTGGTTAAACTAGTTCGAATACATTCTTTGTAATAATTGTTATTAAAATATGACTTATATATTTTAATATAAAAACATATTAAGTGGTAGGCTGTATATGAGGAATCTAGTAAGGATGGAAGTTATTACTCTAATTTTTTAACATGTTAAAGTTAGTTATTTGTGTATTAGTTTTATATGAACACTAGAGGGAGCATGAGGATAATTAAATTTGGTAAGAAGAAGGCAGATTTTTAACATTTTTTATTTAATTTTTATATTATGCTGTTTATTGAGAATGGTTTTTATTAATTTGGAATTTTATACAATGAATTAAGAATATTGTATATTTACAGTGAGATTTAATATAGATATATTTGTTTTGTTAGAAAGTATGAGCTTTTAACAGTATTTAATAATGCAAGGTTGTAGTGAGTTTAAACTAGAATAAAGTATCCCAAGTGTGATTAATTGATTTTTTAATTGTTTAATTAAACTAATTGATTGTGTATTTAAAAAGCAAGGATGGTTTGTGTGAGATGTATTGCATCTGAAGAAGTGCTTTAAACGAAAACGCAGGTGTGTAGACATAGCGTTTGTGCTTTGAACTGTTTTGCATCTATCTACTGTGTTCCAGTCGTTTTAGTGGCAATAAATCCTATTTTTCAGCAAGGACTGAGTTGCCTTTCTCCTCTGGTGCTTTTGGTATTAGTGATGATTCATGTCATAGGTTACATTACAGTTTGGAAAAGGTGTGGACTGACATATTGTGGTCTCAATTTATATATATATATATATATATATATATATATATATATATATATATATATATATATATATGTATATATATATCACAGACACCTGGCATCTTAACAGGGCTGTGTACACTGTTTATATCCAGTATATGACAGTAATGTTTTACATATGTCCCTACCTTAAGGCATTTGTCCACCCATTTTGTTGGTCTCTGTCCAGAGGTCTTGCACTGACAGGGTATGAGGTATGCTACAGGGATGTTACATTATCATCAGATAGGCTCCTGTAGTGACAACTGTGATGCAATGCAGTTAACCTCAACACAAGTGAACACGCACATAAAGCAATATGGCTATGAGTGACAGATGTGTGCATGGTACATTGCATGGCCTTCACATGCTTGGGGTATTGGCAAACCACAACAGAACAATTGCATACTCACCAGCTACAGGCTGCAGTCCCACATGCAGACTGGAGGGACCTGGGTAGTAGTGGGAGTGAAGTATTGTCAGCATACCCACATGTGGCATTGGTACAGGATGGATGCAGCATGTCTGCACATTTACAGTACAACCCCCAATACTACACAATTTGCTGTCTTTCACCGTATATGTGCATGTCTGTGCTTTTGAAAACCCTATCCACAACTGCAATCTGATCTGACATATGCACATAGATACTCTACAATTACAAGTATGTCTGCTACACTAGTCTAATAATCTACACTGGTGCATTACCTGCACACTTCTCATCCATTGTCTGGGTGCCACCTACCTCCAGTATGTGGAGGGGGGTCTGTACTCTGATGTACTGAGATGGGTGCCCCAAAGCACCCAAGGAGCTCCCCGGTGGGTGTCAGTGGGGCTTCAAGGCCAGGCCCACACCTGCGGCTGTGTGGTCCATGGCCACTGCATCAGCCCTTTGCTGGGCATGGCAGGCATATGAGGTCACATTCACGATGCCGGACCTGCTCGTATCGACATGCATGCAGGCTGACATCATTTACCCTGTGGACAAGGTCATCCCAATGGCTGGTCCTCTCTTACAGATGTTTTTGGCTCCAGCCAAACATTATGGCAATCTTCTATAGTATGGCTTCTTTGACTATATTTGTCTCAGCTGCTGGAAAGGTTGACCTGTGCTGATGTGACATTGCACCTGGAAGACATAAAAAGGGAGACACATCACAGGACCTCATACATTTGGCAACAGTATGTACAGTACCTGCACAGCTACATTGAATAGCAGTAGCCACCACTCACAACCACACCATACCCCTGTACTGTTTCAGCACTGTATCTGCTTGCACTGCACTGCAGGTCCTGAAGTGTCATATTTCCTCCAATGAGGGCTAATCAATTTTCCTACTCCTCTACTCCTCATTCATGTCTATGTCAAGGGATGACATTGGCCATCTTACATACGGATGGGGTATAGATGGTGCCAAGGCTTGGTGTGACTACAGTGTGTAATCAGGCTGGGAGCACATGCCTGATTGGGATGTTATCAGGTGCCATGGATACTTACATTTGTTGCTTTTCCTTAGGCAATATGTACTTGCTCACTGGTGATGAGAGGAGGGATGTGGGTGCTGTCCATATCCAGCTATAGTGCTGCTGAGCCAGGCGGTGATGTTTGCCGTAGACCTATCTGCAGAAGGTTGCCTATAGCTATGTTGTGTGTGTATGTGGTCTGATTAGCCACCATTGCAGGGAGGGTTGGTTTGTTGCCTCAGAGATTGCAGACATATGTGAAGATGGCCTTGTGATTGGCTTTGGTGGACATGTCTAATATGTACTCATAGTTAGCCTTACAGTACTCCACTAGTGACTTTGTATTTTATTTATTTTTATTTAACATTTCTTTTACAGGATAAATCTAACTGGACAACAGATGTCCATTTTCAGTGGATTCCTGGGGAGAAAAGTTCCATGGAAATAACAGTGTAAATACATAAGTTAGATAACAAGAAAGCTAGCATACAAGGTAAAAACAGTTAAATGCAAAACAATCACATAGTACAGTCAGGAGGTTACATGTCTACAATAACAGTACAACCTGTGTAAATAAGATACTCAGGAGTAGGTTCTTATTTACAATATTTACAAGAAGTACATTGCAGGTGACAGTATGATGTATGCATTGGAGGCTTCAGCGGGCAGTCTGCCTACAGTGCAGTGAGGGTTCGGGGGGTCTTTGCAGTTACAGAGAGGTTTAGCAATGATGTGTGATCTAAGGAGGCCTTTGAATGTACTTGTGTGATTTTATAGTCTGAGTTCGGGTGGGAGGGTGTTCTATGCTTTTGCATGGGAGAATAGGGTGCATTTTATTTTAAGTTTAGAATTTTGTTGCCCTATAAGCTGTCTGCTTGCTCTGGATTTGTGTCTGCTACTAGTATATGTGTTTTTATGGTGAACATCCCTTTTAAGACATGTCTTTTTAGAAAGTTTAATTGAATAATTACGTTGCTTTTTTATATTAAATAGTGTTTAATTGTTACGTTGTATGTCTGAAGGAGAGGTACTAGCCTTTCCGAAAGTGCTCATTAAATATCTCAGTCTGTGTTTTACCACTCTGTCTCTGTTTTTCGCTTTGGTACTTTTTGTTTTAAACAGTTTGTGAGTTTCTCTTAATTGTAGAGAATAGGGTGCATTAGCATATGCTTGATCAGACAAAGGCTGACGATGCCAAGTTATGTGTTCTCCTGACTTAACCAGTATGGCCAATATAGGGACCAAGTCTGTGGTTTGTGTATTGCTGCTGTCCTCCACAGGTATTCAGCCTACCTTGAGGGGGTTGATGTTGTCCTCTTGCATATTGCTGAGGCTATAACTACTCAAAACCCACTATTTTAACAACTGGCTATGCCTATGAGACTCTCCAGGCTAATCCACTACATTTGCAGTGATACAAGGATTCTACCAAGGATCACCTAACAGTGACTAACCTCTGGATATTAATTCTTAGCTAACAATGTGCTATTCTGTTGGTATCTACTCATACGTCTCATAAGAAAGTTAAATATATTACTACATACTACAGGTATACCTCAAAAATACAAAAATGTGTCTATAAATATATCTGTGAAGAAATGTGAAATATGTTCTTGTATAATAGTGTATGCATTTTGAAGAAAGTGTTGTAATTCATAAAAATGTTATTTGTTAGATTGTTTTAGTGGAGCTTTTCTCCCCGGGCCTCCGCTGAAAATGGACCTGTGTCCAGTCGGACTTTCCCGGTCATCAAATGTAAAATAAAATAAATAAATGGGAGGTGGGAGGTTGGCATAATGGTTAAGGTGTTCACCTCGCAGACACAAGGTGCAGGGTTTGATTCTCATATGGGGTAACTGGCTAGGCTTAAAATAGCCCACAAGGGCAGTTAGCTTAGTACAAATCTATAAATAGATATAGGTGCCCACATAGTATTGTGTTGTGGGCCTGGACACAGCTGCTAGTTCCAACATATGGGATGCCCTTTATATGGGCCTTGCCCATTTCCCTTGCCTTTGTGGTGGACATTAAGTAGATGTGGGGGCTACAGCTTTACAGACAGTAGGTGGAAATATCTTACAAGACATGTGGAGACAGCCCAACAACATGGGGGACAAAGCTCCAGATTTTGGTACAGATTATATGTCATTACTGCTGTTATACACATGGGCGATTGCTACATTGACAGGGTTTGTCTGGACGTGCATTTACTGGGTGACTTAACATCTGACAGTGATATGCCTCTGACATACCTCTCAGCTGGCATGTTGTCCACAGACTGGCCAGATGTTTGCCTATTATGCTCGGTCTGTTCCTTGAACAACATCTGTTTTTGTGGGGTTGGTAGGATAATGTGAGGATTATAGTCAGTAAGTGTTGTCATCCATTGTTTTTCCAGACACCATATACTTCAGGGATGTGATGTTACATCAATACATGTAACAGCAGCTACTGTTTCAGTTTGTAACACCATTATGTGTGATATATCCCTCTTTTCAGCCCCCTGTCCCACAAGTATGCCATGCTTTTCCCACATGTCCTGCACTACGAGGTACAGAGGCATGGCATATCATTAATTACCAACTGCACTCCAGTTATCATGCCAATGACCTGGCAGACTCCTGGCCATTGTATGCAGTGGTGGCCAGGGTTGTGGGTCCACACCCTGGTAATTCTGTGGAAATCTGCACATATGACAGTTATGTCTGTATGTCCACTGTGAACAGACTGCCAAGATTGTGTAGGAGTGTTGTATGTATATGTTTGTTGGGCTGGGTAGGGAGAGTAGCAGCTGTGAGTGCCATACATCCTTTACCTATTCAACTCTGCATGTTGCTACAGCTGCTGGTGTTCTATCAGGTACATATACTTGTAGGGGCTGACTGTGAAATGTTGTGTAACACCTCAGGATTCCCAGTACACTGTGAATTGGGGCAGTATATGTTGGGGTAATGTGTGAGTGGCAAACAGTATGTAGTTGCTCACACAGTATTATATTGTCATGTTCAGTTTGCTTGCTGGTATGTAGCTGTGACTATGGTGCACTTGTCTGGGGGTATGCACTTTCACACCAGTGTCTGTTTTCCACTAGTGCTACATCTCTGTAGTGTCTGTTATATTTACTAATGCATGTGTACAGTCCCACAGCTGGACCTAAGTAGTGTTATGTCAGTCCGATTGTAGCCTGGACATTGCTCGGAAGCTCAGTGTAGTTTCCCTAATGTTGTGTTATGTCCAGTTATGGATGTGTGACTTCAAATCAAAGGGGGGCCGCAAGAGACAAATGAATGGGTGGGGCCAATGAGAGGGGGTGTGGTCAACTGGAAATGGGTGGAGCTATACTAAACACTGCAAAAACTGAGACTTTAATTAAATATGCTGCCCTGGGTACCAAACCCATCATTATGATAGTCCAATCAAGACAAAATGAAGTGTAGAAGAAAAAAATATTTCAATGCATTGGTTACATGACAGCTAACTTAATATCTAGATGGGAACAAAAAGGTTGTGAGGCAAGAACAAATAGATTACTTTTTAAATACATTACTGGAATGCCAGTCAAAATCAAGTATAAAAAACAAGCAGCACTCAACTCAAACCACTTCTCCTTGCACTGAAGTTCTAATTATAATTTATATTCTGCTTTATAAATGTGCTAAAAGTGGCAATCTCTGTGATACCCCCACTTGTAAAAATGTTTCTTATCCAAACAAAACCTGCTGCCTAACAACAATTATCTGCTTGTTTCATGGGGAAAACATGATCAAAGTAAAAAATGAACAGCAAACAAGAAACAAGCTCAAGATAAATTGCTTACAGGATTACTGCACAGGTTATGGATGACACATGATAGATTAGTATTTTGCTTAGTTTATGTATAAAGCCTGCAAAGATGACTGCAAGTCTCCAACAAATGTAATGAGGTTCTGAAAATACTGTAATTCTGTCCTTTATTGCAAATGCTGTCATATGCATTTCAATACCCAAGGCTTACCCGCTATCTAGTTATGTAAATATTCTGTGCATGGTAACAACAAAAAGTCTTTCAATATTGGTAATTCTTTAACAGTATGCTTATTAAAGCTTACTTGCATTTTACAGTCTTAGACAAGCTTACCTGATGGTCATTAAAGCATTGCTAGCTAAACACAGACCAACAGGTATTGCTACAACATGCATTTTTTGAATAAGTAGAAGCATAAATCAACAGTATAAAAATATGACAGAAAACCAGAACATTCTGCAAAATCAAGGACAGATGAAAAGCCACTGTATTACTTGTGCCTACCTTGGATGGGGGTATACTCTGCACACTTACACTGCATAACTGCTCCTTGCCTTGCTAGGACAGATCCAAAGTCACTACATGGGGGAGTAGGGTACAACAACAAGTATGTCACAATTTGAAATGTCTCTGGCTGATGTTAATGGCTCTGAAACATTTGTCATACCTCTCAACCTCAGAGCAATAAATCTGGACAAAACCATAAACAGAAGTGGGACAAAGGCCCAAAAATAAGGACAATTTTAAATATTGCTCTTATAAACTTAGAAAGATAATAGAATAGTAGGTCTTGCATTAGTATGCATTTTCTGAAGGGTATGAAATCTGAAACTCAAATGTCTGTCGTTATTTTCTATTTTCAATCTTATGAAAAATGGACCAGAAATGTGATGCAAAAATATAAACTAGCCACACAATACAGCTGGGAACCTGTCAAAGAAAGGGCACTTTTTAAATATTAGTACTGTTAACTTGAGCAGCTGAGAAAATAAGATACTCTACATGCCTTTCTGAAATTAAAAGTAATCTATAACTCTGATCATTACAATTACTTAACTGTAAACCCTCCACGATTTCTTCCAAATTTGCCATTTTGTGGAGGGGAATATTAGGGGGAAAGCAACACTTTGAGACAAAATTGGGGACAGTTGAGAGGTTTGGATATACCTAATTCTATAAAGCAATTTATTTGCATGTACCCCTCAACCTCTTAAAGCATGAAATCTGGACAAGGCCAAAATATATTTGGAGAACATACAAACAGTGCTAAAATTTGCTCTTGTAGAAACTTAGTTGACAGAATAACAGGTCATGCTTTAGCATGCATTTTTTGAAGGGTATGAAGTCTGAAACCTAATGTCTGTCATTATTTAGTGACTTGATTCCTAAATGATTTGCCAGAAAACCTCAAATTTTATGAGGAACAAACCAAAAATAAGAATAAAAAGATCTATTCATTCTGCAAAAATCTGGACAGTTGAGAAGTGTAGTTCAGCCGAGGCAGTCTTTGAGTTTGGTCGAATGGAGCCTCCCCCCTGCAACCATTCCAATGTCCCATTATTTGGCTATTTCTCCTCCTTTACCATTAACACTATAATGTGCATACTGCTTCACTTCTATGACGAATTAGATTCCATTTAAAAGTTTTATTTTACATTTTGCAGCACAAACACTAATAGACATCTGCTAAACAAAGCAATGAGGTTTCACAATGAAAACAGACTTAGCTTTAAAACTTCTCTGCCCTTGGAACTCACATTCATTGAAACAGCATTGAAACCCACATTCAAAGAAAATACATCTGGCCTGTGGCAGATAAAGATTAACTTTGGGCTGTTTTCAAATCATATGTCCCTTGCACAGGAAACATACATGTGTTCTTTGATACACCTTGCTGATTGTATTAAATTATATTCCTTGTATAATACAGTATGGTTGTTAGAGGGCATTTTAAATTTATTGTTTTGAATATTTTTCTAGTAAACAATGAAACAAAATGCATGCACTAATAATGACAAAACTGCCCAATTCAGAACATTTCAATCATAAAAGTCTACTCAAACTTCTACAATCCACCAGTATCAGTAAATATGCACAATCTCTGTAGAAGTAAAAGTCATCTAAACAATTACACATTAAAGAGATCTGTAACTAATGAAAAGGTTGCTGCTAGCAAACAACATTATATTTCATTGTTTCATCTATAAATAAAGTGCCTGTGGCCTTGAGGAATAAATTGCCTATGTTACACTAAAAATGATAAGCTAGTAATATTGGAATAGGGAATGGATGGCAAACTGATAACAGGATTATAGTTACTAGGTATCTCCGCTAAAGCGGACATTCTCAGGACTGGAGCATCCACTCCCTTTAAAAGTACAGTTATCAGCAATGTATTTATATACTGTTGGAGTAGAAGTCACAGCCTTCTGCATCAAAAGCAAGTATACTACCTGTTGTGCTGTTAAGAATGCAAGCCGACTCACCATCAGCAGCTCCAAACTTATCTTGCCCCGAAGCTCTCAGCTCCTTGTAAAATCCACTCGACACTAAAATGTATCTCTTAACTTTGCAGTACAAGAAATCTGGAAAAAGCCAAAGCCCAAAAACCAGGGACACATTTTTAATATTGCTTGTATAATCTTGGAAAGTTGCTGGAATAGAATGCTGTGTTATAACCATGCATTTTACTGCCAAGTCTTGAACCCAGGACCCTGTGTATGCCAAATCAACTGTCTCTTGCAACATGGGAAGACTGAAACTTAAATGGCTATCATTTAGTGAATTCAGTTCTCTCCATAGCTCTCAACCTCTTAGCACAAAACACCTGGACAAAACCAATAATGGGGGAATACAGCCCCCCAAACATATTCAATGAATCTAGTTCTCTCCATAGCTCTCAACCTCTTAGCACAAAAAAATGGACAAAGCCAAAAATGGGGGAAATACAGCCCCAAAAATAGGGACACATTTCAAATCTTGATTTTATAAACTTAGAAAATTGCTAGAATAAAAGGTTTTGTGTTACTATGTTCTTTCTGAAGTATATGAAGTCTGAAATTCAAATGCCTGTCATTGTTTAGTGAATTAAATCCAGAAAACCACAGATGTTATGAGGAACAGAACAGAACAAAATATGAGGCAAAAATTGGAGCAGTTTTCATAAGTGATGGTGGATAGTGAGCTCAGGCTCTTGCTACCTGCACCCAAGGTACAGGGTTTGAATCTGAATTATTCTCTAACCACTACTGTTACCAAAGTCTGTCTAGCCACAAGGTATATTTATCTGAGGCCTTTTACAGATGCACACATTACCTGTTGAATATTTCCAGCCAGCTCCATTGAGGATTCCCTGCTTGCTTTGTACGTCCCCAAAAATTTCCTGTGAGCCAGTACCAGCTCATTCATAACCCCTGTGATGAAAATGTTTCTGCAAGAGCAGGCTGGATATCTAGCCTGCAGACATTGCAGTCTGGTTCCTTTCCAGTCTATGTGGGTCTAACCGCACAGACGTCTGAGCATTTCTGCAGTCTGCTGCCTTCTGTCTAATCCGGACTGCTCAACGCAGTCTGGATTCTGCTTGTATGCATGTGTGTGCAGTTCTGAGAATGCTTGCATGCATGTGTGGAGACTCTTCTGGAAATCTTTTTTCCAGTTTTTTATTTTCTTTTTTCAGCTGGGGGCTGCAGTCCAATAGCACATGCCGCTCCTGGTTATGTCCACATATTCATAGGATGTCCAGTTTTGTGGCCAATATCTTTGGTCTGGTGCCCATAACTGTTATGTATGCATGACACATCAATGGGATGATGTGGGGATTGAAGTCAGTAACGAGTGAGAAGCAATTTACTCCTGGAATTGTAATATTTCAGTTGATATATATTAGGACATACACTGTTACTGCATGAACGTTCTCAGCTTATATACTGACATATTTTGGACATGTCCCTATTTTCAGACCTTTGTCGCCTAACTTTGTCAGGCTTGATCCACATTCATTGCATTAAGGGGTTCTGACCATACCTCTCCACTGCCAGATTTCTATCTGAATGTCCAAATGTTTGGACCATACTTTTGTTCAGTTCCAAAATTTATTTTGATTTGTCTGGTAAATCAAGGTGATGATCCAAGGAGTTATGTCAGTAAATAAATGACATGACATTTTAGTTTCCATCATCATATCCTTCAGTAATTGTCCACTGAAACACACTATTGCTGAAACACGTCTTCATTTGTAACAGCAATTTTTGAAATATGGCCGTATATGTGCCCCCCCCTTTTACAGTCTTTATACAGGTTCCTTGCACTAACAGGTTGAGAGGGATGGTTCTGAGATATAACTGCACTGCATGTTATGTACATTATTATTATATATATATATATATATATATATATATATATATATATATATATATATATTTTCCTTTCTTTATATTTTTATATATGTATATCTATATTATGACTCTATGTTTTAATATATATGTTTCATCAGATATGTATATTTATATATATATATATATATATATATATATATATATATATATATATATATATGTGTGTGTGTGTGTGTGTGTGTGTGTCTGTGTGTGTGTATACAACACATAAAAGGTCCCACAAAGCTTTCTCCCTAATGTCGTATGCCTCTATTGCATATGTTTAAAAAAGCAACATCAGTTCCTACAGCTCAGCTGGTGTAGTAGTAGATTCCTCTGTCTATAGTCTGCAGGGTCATTGGTTCAACACTAAGGACCACTATTTTTTTTTTATTAATGTTAAATGACTTGAATGCAGGATGGGTTCATTAGAGCACTATAAATTTTCACAGCTCAGTGGTATGTTGCTTTGATTGTAGAGGGCAGCATCCTGGGTTTGAGACTTGACAGAGCTGACTATTTTGTTGCTGAGCAGATCAAGGTCTGATGGATACAGACTAATTAAGCCAAATTTATGAATATTATATTTATAATGTTATATTTAAGCAATAACCCATGGCTGGGTGTGGGTAATGCTGGATTTACCCACAGTTGGTGTAGTTTGGACATGAAGGCAAAGCCCGAGTGACCATACAATGCCAATCATGGGTAAATCCAACATTGCCCACACCCAGCCATGGGTTATTGCTATTATACAATGACATTCCCCCAGATTCACTATGCCCTGCAGAGTGTGCAGGATTAGTGCAAGAGCTCACGCAGGCAATATGTCTGCTGTGCGAACCAGGAACAGCCCGCAGGGGTGTGCATGAGAGCTCCTGCACTAATCTTCCAAGGACTAAGCCCTGGTATGCAAATCACCCCATTTTCAGGAGAAATCCATGCAAAGGAGATAATTTTGCAATCCAGGAAGCTTGCAATAGTCCGTGCAAGACCAGTGGTGTCTGCAAAATCCAAAACAGAGCTATGACAGTTCCAAATAAAGGCTACATATAATTGAGGAAGAATGCCAATGATCAAGTATGAGGCCATTTGCATTGCAAACAACAAAAAAAAATAAAAAAATCTACTTTTATTTTTTTTTTCGCTGATCTCGGCTGTTTAAGCATAGGGCAGTGGTGTGCAAATGAGAATGGGGGAAAAATAAGAAAATAATCCTAAAATAAGCATTCTAACTAAAATCAATATTCTGCTATGCAAGTCAATGGCAGGCAAAAGAAAACCTGGCCAGTGAATACTGGTTGCTAAGAGGGGGAAGCTCAGTATGAGACATGTAACTATGCATTAGCAGGCAATCCTATGTAAATGAGGGAAGGATAGTGAATCCCAGTTTTCCCCAACATGTAAGGCAAGTCCCAACAGTGTAAGAGTATGAATAGCTGGGGTCAAGACTAGGAAGTAGGTGACATCATGGGTGGGTGTGTCAGGCATACTCTAAGCAGATTGGAACCCTTTGGCTCAGGTTTGCTCCTATCTTAGCACAGCTAGGCTAAGGGGTGTGTCTAAACCTGCCTAGCACTCTTGACAAAGTGTAAGTGGGTGTGTGCACCGCACACCAGGTTTTACAGGAAGAAAAAAGAAGTTAAATCAGGAAATAGCAGCAGTGTGCACATTTGAGCACCGTGTTTGTGCGGCGTGCACACAGGCTTAAACAGGGAGGCAATGGGAAAGGAAGACAGCAGTAGAAGTTATTCAAGCAGAACTAGCATAGCTGGCAAGTGAAATGTATCAGAATCAGCCAATGACACAGGCAGCAGACCAGCCCAGCCCAGAATACTACTATAAACTAAGCAAACACCTTCCCCTCTGTTTTTCCCACACTCTACACCACCAGTGTATACAAGCGGGGAAATTTTAACAAACCTACAAAATGAGAAGGGCTGCAGCAGGCAACATAGAACAACATGTGCAGGAGGCTGAGGGTGGTGAGGACGTGAATGCTGCCGAACAACCCACAGTGAGGAGACAGAGAAGAGTGTACAGACTCAAGATAACCTACCAGGAGCTACAAGAGCAGGAGATAGCTTAGTGCTATAGGGTGGACAGAGACCTCCTACAGCAAATTGTTGAGCTGTACTGGCCACAACTGACACACCAAACTGACCGAGGGGAACCCATCCCAGTGGATACCAAGGTATGTGTAGGCCTAGGTATAGTAGCCACAGGTACCTCCCAAAGCACAACTGGGGATATCATGGGATCTCACAGGCATCAGCATCCAGAGTATTCCACCACTTCCTGGATGCCATGTCAGCACATGCCAGTGAGCACGTATATTTCCTCAACACCCATGAGGTGTTGACCAGCAATATGCGTCTCTTCAACCAAAGAGCAGAATACCTTGGGGTAGTGGGTGCTATAGACTGCATGCACATACTCATCAAAGAACCACCTAGTGGGCAGGGTAGGGTCTACATCAACAGCAGAGGCATCCCCTCCATCAACTGCCAGGTTGTTTGTGATGCTCAGGGCATTATAATGAATGTGTGTGCTGGCTGCCCTGGAAGCTATGATGATTCCCACATATGGCATCTCACTCAGCTGTTCCAGAGGTTTGCCAGTGGGACATCCCCTATGGTAACTTAGTGGGTATGCTGGGTACACACTGGAACTGTGGCTGATGACACCCATCAGAAATGCACACACACCTGAACAATAACACCATAATGAGGCACACGCACAGGCCAGACATATACTAGAGAGTGTGTTTGGGATGCTCTGTTCATGGTTCCGGTGTCTGGACACATCTGATGGGGCCTTGCAGTATTCACCAGCTACATGTACCCAAATTGTTATGGTATGTGCTATGCTACACAATATGATCCTGCCGAAACAGCTGCAGCAGGAACTGCATGAGGCAGGGCCACACAGCCCCCCAACAATGCCAAGGCCTGCACACGCACAGAGTGACCTGGAGGAGGAACAGCCTGAGCCTGCCCCAGTAGGCAGAAGGAGGCGTGCCCAGTATGCCCTGGCCTTGGCAAAGAGGCAATGCATAGCACATGCACTGACACAGTAGGGACTCAGGGAATGACACCTCTCTCTGACTCACACATACAGTAAAAGGGATGCCAAATATGACACTACCTGTGCTCCACCATGTATAGGGAGTGTACTATGTGCATCCAACATAGGCAGCTTTCCAGCACCATCCGCAAGTGTGGTACAACCTCAAGGTAAGTCAATCAACCTACCAATTGCCAAATGGAGTAGAATGTGTTGCTACCTGTAATTATGGTATGAATGTGAGCATGCAAGAGAATTTTGTAGCTGAATGTTATGGCAGCAGACATTAGATACCTATAGTAGCACCATGGCATTTGTAACACATACTGAAGTCACCATAGTAGCCAGTACTACAAATGGTGACAAAACCCACTGCAGAAAATGTGCTGTGCGACATTAGTGTCCATATGAATCACACATGCCAGTCCAGATGGCTCACATACCCAACAACAGTCTCAGCCAGCAGGACAGGTGTAGACAAACCCAAACAGAGCCTGTACCATGGCCCGAGAATGATGGCTATGGTTAACCCCCCAGGCCTACACAGACAAACCACAGCAGGGCAGGCAGTGGGATGTTAGTTCTGAAGGGTAGGAAGTCAGACAATAATATGTAGGGCAACCAAAGCCATGATCTGTAGTGCACTGATATGCCTCTAGTCAGCATGATAGGTAACAATACAGAATGAAATGGAGTACCTGATATACCAGTATGGTCATAGCAAATGTGTACATGTTTCACGTGTGCCCTCCACAGCCTACATAGCAATGTAATAACAGTCGGGTGTGCCCCCCAACCTTGTGTAGAAATGTAGAACTAGTCAGGTGTGCCCCCCATCCTACATAGTAATGTAATAACAGTCAGGTGTGCCCCCCCACTCCTGTGTAGAAACGTAGAAACAGTCAGGTGTGCCCCCCTGCTATGCAGAAATGTAGTAACAGTCAAAGCCAAATGATCGATGGATACCCTGCAGAGACAGCATGCTACCTGTTGGTGTACAACACAAAGGTCAGCACTGCAGCACAAACTACCTGGACACAATCCACAAATTCAATACAGACGGCCATAATGGGCATGCTCACACACTTTGAGAAATGAAGGCAATGGCAGTCTACAACATACTGAAAGGTCATACTGGGCATCCTCACACACTTGAACACATGAAGCCATGACTGCAAACACCAGTGGACCAGACATAGCTGGCAGTTGCAGTTGTTATTGCAGACACTCATCAGTATGCACCACTCATGCCTTGCACACACAGTGGTAAGGAATACAGACATATATGCCAGGACAACACACTATAATAAGCTAAAGGTAGACATACATAGATGTGTGGAAGATGGTCACTGTGATAAGGAGCCATCCAGGCCTGTCCCACCCAGCACACAGCCAAAGGGCCCCAAACACATGAGGTGCAGATATCACTCACTGCAGATACTAGCCACCAGTATCTGTCAGCATTACAGACAATGTTGTGCACGTGCCAGCTGTGCAACATGACTGTACAAGAAAGTAGTCATCTAGCAGCTGTATACACGTACCTGTGACATATGACCCCGCATGTGCCTGCATGTGGCTTGTCATCCCGTACGTGGATGGGTTATGGACCATGCACACACCACCCTCCCCATAGCCCTACTATGACAAGCCTGCTGAGGTAATTCAGTGTGAAATACACCTTTGGGAGAATTGCAGCCCAGTAATCTCCATGGCGTTTCCCATAACTGTGTACTGCTGTAGTGTGATAAACTATTTAGGTAAGAGTTCTAACCCCAGACTCGGCAACTGTGTGTGTGTATTTGTGTGTCTGTCTGTCTCTGACTGTGTAGAGAGCAATGCTTTTTAGGGTACTCACACTCATTACAATTCATATATTCAACTTTGGCAAGGCTGCTGATGTCACCCACCTAGTAATAAACCTCTGGGAAGGTTGTAGCCCAGTAATCTATGTAGCACGTCTGGTAACTGCGTACTGCTGGAGTGTGATTTAAAGCTGCAGTAGGGTTCCATCTCCACCCATGGCAGTTCTGGATGTTTTGCGTGTGTTTCAATGTCTGTGTATGGAGCAATGCATTATAGGCTAGTCACTTGCAGTACATTTCAAATGCCCTACTTTGGCAATCCTGCTGATGCCATTCATTGTGAAATACACCTTTAGGGAAAAAGTTCTCTAATAATCCCCGTTGTGCATCCTATAACAACTCCATGCTGTAGTGTGATATAGACCCCTGTCAGGGGTTCTATACCCGCACATGTTGGTTGCGGATATTTTGTGTGTGTCTCACTGTCTGTGTAGAGAACAATGCATTTTAGGTGAGTCACTCGCAGTACATTTCAAATGCCATACTTTGGGAATCCTGCTGATGTCATTGATTGTGAAATACACTTTTGGGGAAGGAGTACTCCAGTAATGTCCATGGCATGTACTATAACTGCATAGTGCTGTAATGTAATAAACTAGTTAGGTAGGGGTTCAACTCCCAGACATTATAGGTATGTGTGTGTGTCTGTAACTCATATCCTGTGTAGAGGTATGAGTGTGTGGCTAATGTGGCGTGGGTTTTGCATATTTCTTGTATGGTGGCCCTACTATATATCACAATGTCCACCATGCAGGGATAACAGATGTGAAATAGCTGAGAAGCTGGGGTGCAAAGCCATACCCATACATGTGACATCAAGGCCAGGCAATCACATTTAGCAACCTCAGTATTACCCAGAGCACATTCTCTACCCATGTCTCATACACACACACACACACACACACACACACACATGCCTAGGCAACAGCCAATATGTAGGTAGTACACTGCATAATGGCCACTGATAGTAACTATGGAGTGATAGCAGTGGGCTACAGAGGGCATGTCACCCTGTCCAATATGCACTTACATACAGACAGTGCACCTCCCCCAAGTTCCCCAATGGAAACCTGCACCACCTGTGGTGCCATCACGTGACCCACAATGGACATACCATGCATAATAACATGCCCTGTATGGACAGATGCCACTGACACCATGGAATGCTGTTAGCATGCTATCAATGAAGGTGCAGGGCACACCTGCTGGACATTACCAGTTCCTGCCACAGGTGGGCAAGACTGGCATATCTGATGATAATCTGTGTCCACAACATGGGCCAGACACCCCAGGTACAGTTCCACATGTCACTGTAAATGCATGTGGGAGGTGTGCACATACCAGACACCATCCATGTCATGGAGTAAGGAACACATGCATGGCAAGCGATGCACAGCATTGGCCACAGCCAATAATCACCCAGGTGACTGGATGGGGGATAGAATACCCACCTTTGTGGACAAATGCAGAAACTACAGCCCTGCGCCACAATGCAGACCATTGTCATGTGGCCTGATGCCAAGGTATACCCATCACCTACTCTTGTATAGTCTGCTGGCACAGTCAACCACCACACACCCATGCAAACATGTACCCATGCATGTCAGTACTGGCATCCTGTGTGTTTGTGTGTTTGTTGTATGGTGCATATGTTCACATCCACACTCACAACAATCCCCATGGGTATACTGAAGCATGCTGTCTTATGACAGACAACTCCTCATACCCTTTGCCCATACAACCTCCGTACAACCCTTGTGGTGCATGTGATACCTGCACAGTGATGTGTTGTGGCAATCCCACTACTGATGAGTTGTACTCCTGGCTCTGCCAAGTGTGTCAATGTGTGTGTGTCCCCGTGAGAGTGTGGCTGTGTTGATGCTGGCACCAGTTCATGCAGACAGGGACATGTACATCACCTATCATATAGCTACCGTATCCCTGTTGCAGATGTTACTCACCATCACATATATGTTCTGAGTGCTACAAACCAGATAACCAATGTGGTGCATCCAGTAACTGCATCGAACTGTGATAGCACTACATAGTTGTCAGGGGTTTGATATCCTGTGCTGGTAGGTGTGTGACACAAACCTGCTTCAGTTTTACTCTCCCACCCCTCCCTGACATGTCTTTGCCTCTGTCTGCCTCACCCACTCCCTCTCTGTTGGATGTGGAGACCTACACCTGCTTTGCTTTGCTTAGCAGCATGTGTATTTTAAGTGATGCTCATAATCAGCTAATGGCCTCTGCACAAATTGCAGCCCTCCCTTAGCTGATTGCATGTGACACAGCTGTGGTATCATTTCCATAGCCAATTGCATGGAAACACACTCCAGTATCTAGGAACATCATGGTGATGTTGACCCTTTTCATTCACTGTGAGCAGGAACTAGATTTGTTGTTTAGCAAACAGCATCTCAGATGGATTTGGGATTTACCTCTAGCAACATACACTGTAGAAAGAGGGAAACAAACAGGAGGGAGATGTGCCTGACCTGACTGCAGACTGTAAGTGCTGCTATACTGCATTTGAAGTAATGTTGGTTTAACAGTGTTTGTGTGGGTATGGCTGTCATACATGTCTCAATACCTGCCATGTCTGTTCCATGTTTATGAGGAATCTTCATCTGCAGGGTCATCTGCAGACTGGGCATGTTGTGCCTTTGGTTTCATGTGTTACCTATGGAGCATTTATCTGTGGACTGCAGAAGGTAGTGTGAGGATTGCAGTCTGTAGATGGTGAAGACTGTGATAGTTGCTGACGTCATATCCCTCATAGGACATATGTTGCAACAAACCCTGTTACAACAGTAAGTGTATGAGGTTATCACAGCAACAGGTCAATATTGGCCCTGTGTATGTGCTTCCAGCCACACCTCTGTCAACCTTTGTACATATGTCGTGCATGAAGTGGTGCATATATGCTGCACACCATAATTAGTGTCATCATATCTGATAACAAGCCAGTGATATATCCAACTGCTACATGTTATGTACAGTAGGGGTTATATTACATGACATAACCTGGACATTCTGTGGATGTTTGTACAGTACTGAGGTCTGTGTACTTATGGTGAATGTCGACAGTGTGTGTATTGTTAATATGTACCTTAGCCTGTGTACAGACTGTGGTAGATGTCATTGTTCTAGTTCCCCTCCTATCTGATGTTACATGCTGCTCCACTGTATGGTACTGTATTGGCGTACATGTTTGTAGGGTCATACACACACATGTCTCATACCACAGACAGCCAACAGACCAAACTGTGTAGCAGCCCAGTATATGTAGGCTCAGTCTGTGAGTGGCACATATGAGGATGTTGTAGAACAGATAGTCCATATACTATAATATTACACTAGCTTACCATATGTGGCTGTGGCTGTGTTCACATTGGTTGTGGTTATGCACTTTCACATAGGTGTATCTTACCCTGTGCTGTGATATTCCTGTTGAGCCTGCTATATATGCAGGTACATGTGCATTCCCCATAGGAGATGTAGGCCAGTGTTGAGCCAGTCTGCCTGTAGCCTGCACAATGCATTGTTACATGCCTAGCAGCTTAGTGTACTTACCGAGTGAGATGTCATGTGCAGATACTTGCCAGATGTACTGCTGCCAGGCCTCCCTTAACAGTCATGTATGTCAGACAGAGCAGTGGGATGCTGTACAGATGTATGTCAATATGTAGTGGGTAGTATGTGGCCATGGCACCCCTGTACCAGCGGTCATTATGTGTCAGGCCAGACAGGGGTGTGTGAATGCATAACTTATGGTGGCATATGTATACCAGTAATTATGTGTTCTACCCATCTACATGGCTGTCTACATCCATATTCTCAGGCATGGTACACATGTTTTGCACTAAGGACTTATGTGTATACCTCTGGACTGTACAGAGTGTGTCAGAATTTCCACATATATTGGCCAATATCTCTGCTGCAGTCCACAGGGGCATTATGTGCAAGCAGCGGTACTTTACAATGATGTTCTTAGGATGTCTGTCAGTAGCCAATGGCACACATGTTATAAGCAGATGTGACCTCCCAGACACACCATGTCTGTGAAGACAATCCCAATGTCAGTAGCAATAGTCTACTAATATACCTGCTATACATACCTGACATCCCCTTGCACTACGACTTTGAGACTGTAGGGGCTGGGGTAGGGCTACACTCCATGTCCAAGTCATATGGTGGAAATATATGTACATATACTTATCCAGATAGCCATATATATATATATATGATTACACATGTGTAGTACTTCCAATTACCATTGTCATTGCAACCACCCACTATAAATCCCTACATCATGTGGGCGTGGTCCCTTAACATTTCCTGTGTGATGGACATCCTTCCTGTGTGTGGGCATCAGTGTTATCGACAGCAGGTAGCAGTACCTCTTACAGGAGAACCGGCACACTCAGGGCAGCTAAATATTTGTAGGAGGATCAGGAACTACAGACAGACTGTGAGCAGAGTTATGTTATGCTTTGTATAGTACTGGTGTTACAGGGTGTGTGTGTACATACTAGTTTACCTTGGAATGCAGTCTGTCTGCAATACTCACAACTGTGGGCCTATCCTCTTGCTGGCCAGAGGTATGCCTATCATGTTTTGTCAGTCCACCACACAGGTTCTGTGTCAGATATTACACTGGCAGTGTGTGTGTTGAGTGCTATTGGTACATGGCTACATCCATTTCTGTTTCTAATCTCAATTCCCTGACTCAGGGTATGTTGCAGACTATCCTGTAACACCAGCAACTTGCTTAGTGTATGGCAACAGTTGTCCACATATGTGCCTGTGTTCCAGCTTCTGTCCTCCAACTACATACCAGGCTTTGCACATATGTCATGCTGTCAGTGGTTGTTCTGTAGTGAGCTGTGAGTATATCACACTGCCATTGCTGCCATCAGTCCACTGCTGTTGTATCCCCCACACATACAGTGGGACTGGGACCATATATGTATGGGTGTCACCTACACAATACTTGTGCCCTTATGCACTCCAGAGGCCAGTGTATGTAAAAGTGGTATAGGGCCCTGTATTATTGAGTCTGGGGGGGGGGGCATCATTAATGACCTAGGCTGTTACAAAATGTGGGGGTATCAGGGATGGACTGCCTTAAGGTATCTGGATGTACAGTACCATTTACTTCACGTATATTTACATAACTTACATGAATTGGGTTAATGCAAGCCTACTGCCTCCTGCCATACAGACTGTTCTGTTTGTCGGTGTGCTCATGATGGTGTCAGTTATGCCTTGTTATTTAACAGTTACAACCTATTTGGTCACATGACATCTTTATCACCTACTGAGTTTGTACACAGTGTAGATAGAGGCTGCTGATCCATACACCTGCATTACATACTGTTGATTGTTTGGTATCCTGTGGCCCGGTTTGCCTTCACTATTGTACAATATGAAGGGCTTGGCCTGGACAGCAACAGTTGTGAACCTTTCCAGGCTACTGTATTAATGTAACTGTTTCACAGTTGCATTACTCTATTTATATGGCTGTCAGTGTCTGAACAACTATATGACATGGCATATAGAACTGTAATAGTACACGATTAAAGGTTTTCCATTTCCGCAAACCTGTGTGTGGTGTTTTTTCTATGACCTCTCTGTGGGTATATGTTGCAGGCAACTACTGTCATTTGTATGGGTGGCCCAGACAGTGTTCAGTTTTTCTGGTGTTAACTGTAGGCATAGTGGCTGTTCTATATTGTGTGCACCTTCTACATATGTATTTTACTGTACATATATCTGCATTTGCATGTGTAGTCACATGTATATATATATATATATATATATATATATATATATATATATAGAGAGAGAGAGAGAGAGAGATAGATATATGTATATATACACACATGTATATCTGTATCTGCATATCTGTGTCTGTGTATCTGTATCCTGGGGATGTTGGTGGCTTCCACATATTACATTTCCTATGGGAGGCAGACTGTACTGCATGATATGTTACCAATACCAGCCTGACATCAAACAGGTGGGATGTAGTACTGGTAACATCTTGTGCCCATGTCATATCAGGACATTTCCTATGGGAGGCAGACTGTACTGCATGATATGTTACCAATACCAGCCTGACATCAAACAGGTGGGATGTAGTACTGGTAACATCTTGTGCCCATGTCATATCAGGTCCTGGTTATGGGATCTGCAACACCTGGTAGTGTATTGCAGGGCGGATGTGTTTGGCTGTGGGAGGGGATGCCTATTCGTACAAGACGTATAGTGTGTGGGGCCTCTTAACCCCATTAATGGTGCATGTGGACATATGTGTGTTTGTTAATCTGCCATTGCTATCTACAGTTATATGGCCATATATACCGATATAGATAGATATATATATATATATATATATATATATATATATATATATATATATATATATATATATATATATATATATATATATATATAGATCTGCTAAATATATATATAACTATGTCCATATATACATACATAGATATATATCTGCGTACACATACATAACTTGCTGTGTATATGAAGGCATATAGGTGTAGACACATATATGTGTCGATGTAGGCATTTACATGTATATATGTTCATATATATATTGATATATATGTATATAGTTTTAAAAAAAATATATATCTATGGGTCCCCCATGAAATCCTGAATGCACAGAATCCTGACGCCCAAAATACCGAGACAAAAAGCCCAAAACCCCACATTACCGAAACACTGAAAGCGCAAAATTCAAAATTGCAAAACTAATACATACATACAGCACACACACAAACATGCACACACCCTTCCCCCATAAGCAAACAAACCACCCTACACTAAAGATAAGCAGGGGGGCTTCACCCCCCTGTGTCCCCCACACCCCCTACTTTATTATTCTAACTCCAAGATTGCACAAACGTATACACAAGCAAACTCACACTCACACATTATAGTCCCTCACACACACACACACACACACACACACACACACACACACACACACACACACACACACACACACACACACACACACACACACACACACACACACACACGCACACATACTAAAGCCCCTCACAAACACACTTACACACATATACTTACCTGAACTGCAACACCAGAAGCGCTAACTCAAAATCCCTTAACATCGGGATTTTGAATTTCGCGCTTCTGGTCTGTCAGTAATGTGGAGTTTCGGGCTTTTCATCTCGGTATTTTGGGCGTTGGGATTCTGTGCATTCAGAATTTCATAGGGGACCCATACCTACATATATAGATATGTTGTATTTGTTTAGATATTAATATATTTACACAGACATACATCTAGATGTTGGTATACATTCTCTGTACTGTTGCATGACTGGACTGGATGATATGTTTCTGAAAACTGGATTTGTTTGTATTTGGCATGGTTTAGTGGTAAATCACTTTGTCTGTTATGTGCAGGCTCCTGGGTTCGAGCCTTCCAAGAACTGTTTGTTTTGTTGCTGGGCAGAACACAGCCCATTGGATACTGAGTGATTAAGACACTTTTGAGCAGTTGTAATTGGGTTTGTGTGGGGGTAAGCACTGCCTACACAGGTTAAGCAATATAGAAGCTAACTGAGTGTAAGACACTGTACAATCTATACAAATATGCCTATATATATATATATATATATATATATATATATATATATATATATATATATATACAGCAATATATATATATATATATATATATATATATATATATATATATATATATATATATATATAAAATACTGCGGTGGTGGTGCTGCTGTAGCGTTGTCACCTCACAGTAAGACTTTGTCCTATTTGATTTTCAGATAGAGCATCTTCTGTATGGAGACATGCGTGAATGGGCGTACCTGCGTTGAAGGTTGTGCATAGGGCCAGCAACTTGGCACGTAAAAATCTACTGCCAATCATTAGCGGACAAGAGTTTCATTGTGGCGACCCCTAACCGGGAAAAGCTGAAAGACACAACAACGTATATATATATATATATATATATATATATATATATATATATATATATATATATATGTATATACAGATATATATCTATAGATATAATAGAGAACATAACAAAGACATATATGAACACAGGCACTGTTAATGGGGGTGAGGTAGCTCAAGCATCATATGTCTTGCACGTATTGATATCCCCACCCTGCAATACAATACCAACTGTTGCAAATGCCATAACCAGGACCTGACACTACATGGCCACAAGATATTAACAGTACGCCATCCCACCTGTATTATATCAGGCAGGTATTGATAACATATGCAGTACCGTCTGGCTACCATAGTGAATGTACAATGTGTAAGCAATAAACAGTCCTATGATACCTATACACAGACACATGTATGCAGATACTCGTATATGCATATATATGTATATATATATATATATATATATATATATATATATATATATATAGATAGATAGATATATATATATATATATATATATATATATATATATATATATATATATATATATATATACATACATATGTATATACATACATATGTATATATATATATATATATATATATATATATGTAACTACAAATAGACACACAGAGGTATGTCTGGGAAGATACATAATCAGAGGGTGCACACCATACTGAACAGCCAGTATCTCTACAGTTGCAACCTCATTCAATGGACAGTGTATGAGTCACCCATACCACAGACAATTGTTGCCTTACACAGATACCCACAGAGAAGTCAAAGGATGTAACACAACACACCTCAGATGATGGTATGAGTGAAACAAACAAAACCAAAACCAGAGAATTCACTCGTGGAGCCCAAATAAGGGTATGAGCACAGCTATGAACAATCCAATAGTTGTAGTTGTAACTGTATATCCCTTAGATAGTAGGATGAACAACAGGAATCCACAAGAATAAAATCCAAACAGTTTAATAACGCTTTTCTCCAAGTACGTTTTCGAGTATCTTCATCAGATAACACACACACTAAACTGAAAAGATACCCTGCTTTTATACATACTCAGTTAATTGCTTAATTGAATAATAATTTAATTAATTGGTATATGTATAAATAAAACTCTAAAAAACCTTTACAGACCTTTAACCTACAGGTTAGGGAATGCTTACCCCAAACCAAGGCCATTCAATTCATATAGGGGTGAATTGGGTGGTAACCACAATCATTTGGATACTAATGTTGATATGAATTCCAATCACAGTGGCATAGAAGAAAATCAGGAAGAAATCCCTTTAGACTTTGTACCCCCCCCCCCCCCGCAGGTCAGACAGGTTACGAAACCGTACTCCAGTGTATTACAATTATTACCCACCCAAGAACAATTACAGGAGGTAAATGTGGATGGATATTCTATTAAATCCAATTCCATACTACAAAATGGAAAAATTTTTGAATTCCAACAATACAAGATATTCAACTACAGTGGATTGGATATTTCTACTGAATTTTTTGATCTATTTGTTAAAGGTTTTAAATTTATTCCTTTGAGAAAGACCAACATTTCTAGGGCTATTGTGGATTTAAAATTATTTCTAAGAAAACAAAATTTGGGGCTTATGTTTGGAGGTAACATCAATCATTCCGACATAACTCCCAAAGTTACCACTGATGTCCAATTAAAGAAAAAGAGTGTTTTCAATCCACCACTCCATCCACAATTAAGGAATTTTGAACGACTTATAGAAAAAGCAATTAGGAACACGGTTAGCTCCCATTATGTTACTTCTAACTTATCTAAAAAAGAACTTGATCTTTTGGAATTTCTCAAGGGAAACAAAGCAATTAGAATAATGCAACCCGACAAGGGGGTGGTGCTGTTCTAATGGATGCAATACAATATGAATCTAAAATGAAGGAAAGCTTAGAGAATACTCTTCACTACTCTAAAGCTTCCATTAATGAAATAAATATTTCTAAATCAAAAATTAATATAATACTCAATGATTTACTTTTGGAAGGCACCATTGACTTAGATACTTACAACTATCTACATACACAGAATCCTAGGGTTCCCTCTGTATTTGGGATCCCGAAAGTTCACAAAGATCACAATGACCCCCCTTTGAGGCTTATAGTTTCCTCTGAGGGCTCCATCACAACACCCTTAGCCAGATATGTGGATGTAAAATTAAAAGAGTTATCCAACCAAGGCACTACAGTTCTTAGAGACTCCTGGGACTTTTTAAGACAAGTTAAGACCAACCTATTTTCAAAGGACATTATTTTCATTACCTTAGACATTGTGGACCTTTTTGGCTCTATTCCCCACGACATAGGGTTATTGTGGCTAGAAGATAGTATGGTACAGTATGGGGGTCTTTCTGGTGATGTATTTAAGACCTGTCTTGTTTTAATGGAAACAGTCCTCAAGAACAATTTTATGTTCTTTCAAGGAGAATTTTTTAGGCAGGAAAAAGGGGTAGCTATGGGGGCAAAATGTTCACCGACCTATGCCAATATTGTCCTCACATGGTGGGAGATCCAATTTATTAACCATTGTGAATTCAACAATTGTTGGGTTCTTTATAAACGGTTTCTTGACGACATTGTTATTTTTTGGACTGACACAGTTGAAAGATTTTATGAATTCCTGGATTACATAAAAAATAGTACTACTTTTTTGGATTTCACCCACAGCATCAATTATGATGAATGCATTTATTTAGATGTCTTGTTAAGAAAGGGAGAAGATCATTTTATTTCCAAGATATATAGGAAACCTACCTTTTCCAATTCCTATCTTCATTTTTCTAGTGGTCACCCCTTTGGACAAAAGAGAAATATTTTAAAGGGTCAATTGATCAGGTCAAGTAGGATGACGTCAGAGGACGTCGAATTCTTTGAAGATGGTAAATACATTTTGGAGATGTTCAAACAAAGAGGGTATCCACCTTACTTGTGTGAAGAGGTTTACAAAGTGGTATTAGAAGGTAGGAAAACAAAATTTTCTCCTATTTTAGGACAGGATGAACCTGTTAACATTATTATTCCTGTTCAACCAGGACCCACAGATACTGGTGCCATTAACAATAATTTTTCCAAAGCTTATGTTATGGATTACACTGGTGATTCAGGTATTCTTAAAAAAGTCATTCAAAGGGAATGGGACAGATTTAAGGAAATCACTGATTTGGAACAGATTAGGAAGCAGCCATTACAATTCATATATCGGAGAGACACCAACCTTAAGAATTTTTTTGAATTTGGTGGTCAATTTAGAGAGGACATTTTTACCCATAGAAAAGGTACATTCAAGTGTGGTACATGTTCCCAATGTCAATATATAAAAACAGGCTCCACCCTTACAATTCCAGACAAAAATAAAACCATCACAAGTTCTGGATTTGCAAATTGTAATACCCAGGGTGTAGTATACATCGCCACATGCCACTCCTGTTCTTCCTTTTACGTAGGGAAAACAGAAAGGAAATTAAGGTCCAGAATTTATGAACATTATTATGAAATGAAAAAGGGAAATATTAATAATGCTTTGTTCAGGCATTCTCAAACATGTACAAATCCTATTTTTCATTTTTTTGTACTGGAGATAGTACCGAAAGAAATCAGGGGTGGCATGTGGGAGACTAAACTGGAATATAGGGAATTGTACTGGCAAATAATCCTTGATGCCACTAGGGAACCAGGACTTAATGATATGGTTTCCATTGTTCCAGTTCTAAAATTAAGGGCTGCCAAGTTGTGATTTTCTGGTTGCCCACTAGATGGTGCTATTACATCATTCTTAGACTTTTTTACTCATTGTGATTTAATTTCTTTTTAAAGTTTATTTATTAAGGTTTATTTATTAAACATGAATTTTATATTAATCTTCAATATTAGGTTTTTATGGAATTCGTAGTTCCATATTATACAAGTCAAGTGTATGAATTTTTATATATATCAATTGTGTTCAAAATATTTGTAAAGGTTTTTTAGAGTTTTATTTATACATATGCCAATTAATTAAATTATTATTCAATTAAGCAATTAACTGAGTATGTATAAAAGCAGGGTATCCTTTCAGTTTAGTGTGTGTGTTATCTGATGAAGATACTCGAAAACGTACTTGGAGAAAAGCGTTATTAAACTGTTTGGATTTTATTCTTGTGGATTCCTGTTGTTCATCCTACTATCTAAGGGATATACAGTTACAACTACAACTATTGGATTGTTCATAGCTGTGCTCATACCCTTATTTGGGCTCCACGAGTGAATTCTCTGGTTTTGGTTTTGTTTGTTTCACTCATACCATCATCTGAGGTGTTTTGCAGTAACGTTTCGATGGCGGAGGCTCCAGGGGCAGAGAACAGCAACGAATCTACCTTTTCAGAGAAAGGGGAATTAGGGAAAGTTATCGGGCAACTTTCCCAACTCATAGAACTTTTGACTCCTGTTTGCACATCAATAGTAACCTTAGCTAACGAACGTTTCAACGCTTTGAGTCAGCCCAAGCAAACCGCCACTGCGGTTTCCTATTGTGTACCTACAGTTCAACCACTTCCTGATTTAGACAATATTTCGAATGCGGAAGGAGCGGTTAGGTCGGAGATACCTAACATTCATGATTTTGATGAATTCCCTCGGCTCTTACGGTCTGGGGTTTCAGAACCTTTTGCCAGTTCCAATGGACAATTTTTTCCAGCAAAAGAACAAAGAGAGCATCGCGAATTGCGTTTACCACGCAAACAAGGTGACTTTTTACATGTTGATTCACCCTTTGATTTGAAAGGGTTTCTTGACAAAAAATTTCAAATGCATTCGTTCAATGGTGATTTAAATGATGTACCTACACATATTAATACTTATAAGGAGAATCTTGATATATTATATTTTTATATTGACAAATATGAGAGATTAGGCTGTGATTCCACATATTTACAGGAATGTATTAATAAAAATATCGTTCCCAAGGGCTTGCGTGTTTGCAAGTACCCAAATAGGGTAGAAGAAAATTCAGAATTTCACAAAGAATTAATACATATCTTTGACAATTGTGGCATCCAAATAGCCAAAGCGATAATAGTGGAGAATGATAGAGTTAGGGAACATCTTGTGAACAAGATTAATAATGTCAATTCTAAAATTACTGGTGATATATTATACAATGTCCAAGCTGAGAGGTCTTTATATAATAATATTTTTTCAAGTATAGAAAAAGAATGTATAAAGAATATGCAAAGGAAGGCCTCCAAAATGGAGAGGGACCTCAAAGCCTACAGGTTAGGGAATGCTTACCCCAAACCAAGGCCATTCAATTCATATAGGGGTGAATTGGGTGGTAACCACAATCATTTGGATACTAATGTTGATATGAATTCCAATCACAGTGGCATAGAAGAAAATCAGGAAGAAATCCCTTTAGACTTTGTACCCCCCCCCCCCAGCCCAGACAGGTTCCGACACCGTACTCCAGTGTATTACAATTATTACCCACCCAAGAACAATTACAGGAGGTAAATGTGGATGGATATTCTATTAAATGCAATTCCATACTACAAAATGGAAACATTTTTGAATTCCAACAATACAAGATATTCAACTACAGTGGATTGGATATTTCTACTGAATTTTTTGATCTATTTGTTAAAGGTTTTAAATTTATTCCTTTGAGAAAGACCAACATTTCTAGGGCTATTGTGGATTTAAAATTATTTCTAAGAAAACAAAATTTGGGGCTTATGTTTGGAGGTAACATCAATCATTCCGACATAACTCCCAAAGTTACCACTGATGTCCAATTAAAGAAAAAGAGTGTTTTCAATCCACCACTCCATCCACAATTAAGGAATTTTGAACGACTTATAGAAAAAGCAATTAAGAACACGGTTAGCTCCCATTATGTTACTTCTAACTTATCTAAAAAAGAACTTGATCTTTTGGAATTTCTCAAGGGAAACAAAGCAATTAGAATAATGCAACCCGACAAGAGGGTGGTGCTGTTCTAATGGATGCAATACAATATGAATCTAAAATGAAGGAAAGCTTAGAGAATACTCTTCACTACTCTAAAGCTTCCATTAATGAAATAAATATTTCTAAATCAAAAATTAATATAATACTCAATGATTTACTTTTGGAAGGCACCATTGACTTAGATACTTACAACTATCTACATACACAGAATCCTAGGGTTCCCTCTGTATTTGGGATCCCGAAAGTTCACAAAGATCACAATGACCCCCCTTTGAGGCTTATAGTTTCCTCTGAGGGCTCCATCACAACACCCTTAGCCAGATATGTGGATGTAAAATTAAAAGAGTTATCCAACCAAGGCACTACAGTTCTTAGAGACTCCTGGGACTTTTTAAGACAAGTTAAGACCAACCTATTTTCAAAGGACATTATTTTCATTACCTTAGACATTGTGGACCTTTTTGGCTCTATTCCCCACGACATAGGGTTATTGTGGCTAGAAGATAGTATGGTACAGTATGGGGGTCTTTCTGGTGATGTATTTAGGACCTGTCTTGTTTTAATGGAAACAGTCCTCAAGAACAATTTTATGTTCTTTCAAGGAGAATTTTTTAGGCAGGAAAAGGGGGTAGCTATGGGGGCAAAATGTTCACCGACCTATGCCAATATTGTCCTCACATGGTGGGAGATCCAATTTATTAACCATTGTGAATTCAACAATTGTTGGGTTCTTTATAAACGGTTTCTTGACGACATTGTTATTTTTTGGACTGACACAGTTGAAAGATTTTATGAATTCCTGGATTACATAAAAAATAGTACTACTTTTTTGGATTTCACCCACAGCATCAATTATGATGAATGCATTTATTTAGATGTCTTGTTAAGAAAGGGAGAAGATCATTTTATTTCCAAGATATATAGGAAACCTACCTTTTCCAATTCCTATCTTCATTTTTCTAGTGGTCACCCCTTTGGACAAAAGAGAAATATTTTAAAGGGTCAATTGATCAGGTCAAGTAGGATGACGTCAGAGGACGTCGAATTCTTTGAAGATGGTAAATACATTTTGGAGATGTTCAAACAAAGAGGGTATCCACCTTACTTGTGTGAAGAGGTTTACAAAGTGGTATTAGAAGGCAGGAAAACAAAATTTTCTCCTATTTTAGGACAGGATGAACCTGTTAACATTACTATTCCTGTTCAACCAGTACCCACAGATACTGGTGCCATTAACAATAATTTTTCCAAAGCTTATGTTGTGGATTACACTGGTGATTCAGGTATTCTTAAAAAAGTCATTCAAAGGGAATGGGACAGATTTAAGGAAATCACTGATTTGGAACAGATTAGGAAGCAGCCATTACAATTCATATATCGGAGAGACACCAACCTTAAGAATTTTTTTGAATTTGGTGGTCAATTTAGAGGGGACATTTTTACCCATAGAAAAGGTACATTCAAGTGTGGTACATGTTCCCAATGTCAATATATAAAAACAGGCTCCACCCTTACAATTCCAGACAAAAATAAAACCATCACAAGTTCTGGATTTGCAAATTGTAATACCCAGGGTGTAGTATACATCGCCACATGCCACTCCTGTTCTTCCTTTTACGTAGGGAAAACAGAAAGGAAATTAAGGTCCAGAATTTATGAACATTATTATGAAATGAAAAAGGGAAATATTAATAATGCTTTGTTCAGGCATTCTCAAACATGTACAAATCCTATTTTTCATTTTTTTGTACTGGAGATAGTACCGAAAGAAATCAGGGGTGGCATGTGGGAGACTAAACTGGAATATAGGGAATTGTACTGGCAAATAATCCTTGATGCCACTTGGGAACCAGGGCTTAATGATATGGTTTCCATTGTTCCAGTTCTAAAATTAAGGGCTGCCAAGTTGTGATTTTCTGGTTGCCCACTAGATGGTGCTATTACACCATTCTTAGACTTTTTTACTCATTGTGATTTAATTTCTTTTTAAAGTTTATTTATTAAGGTTTATTTATTAAACATGAATTTTATATTAATCTTCAATATTAGGTTTTTATGGAATTCGTAGTTCCATATTATACAAGTCAAGTGTATGAATTTTTATATATATCAATTGTGTTCAAAATATTTGTAAAGGTTTTTTAGAGTTTTATTTATACATATACCAATTAATTAAATTATTATTCAATTAAGCAATTAACTGAGTATGTATAAAAGCAGGGTATCCTTTCAGTTTAGTGTGTGTGTTATCTGATGAAGATACTCGAAAACGTACTTGGAGAAAAGCGTTATTAAACTGTTTGGATTTTATTCTTGTGGATTCCTGTTGTTCATCCTACTATCTAAGGGATATACAGTTACAACTACAACTATTGGATTGTTCATAGCTGTGCTCATACCCTTATTTGGGCTCCACGAGTGAATTCTCTGGTTTTGGTTTTGTTTGTTTCACTCATACCATCATCTGAGGTGTTTTGCAGTAACGTTTCGATGGCGGAGGCTCCAGGGGCAGAGAACAGCAACGAATCTACCTTTTCAGAGAAAGGGGAATTACGGAAAGTTATCGAGCAACTTTCCCAACTCATAGAACTTTTGACTCCTGTTTGCACATCAATAGTAACCTTAGCTAACGAACGTTTCAACGCTTTGAGTCAGCCCAAGCAAATCGCCACTGCGGTTTCCTATTGTGTACCTACAGTTCAACCACTTCCTGGTTTAGACAATATTTCGAATGCGGAAGGAGCGGTTAGGTCGGAGATACCTAACATTCATGATTTTGATGAATTCCCTCGGCTCTTACGGTCTGGGGTTTCAGAACCTTTTGCCAGTTCCAATGGACAATTTTTTCCAGCAAAAGAACAAAGAGAGCATCGCAAATTGCGTTTACCACGCAAACAAGGTGACTTTTTACATGTTGATTCACCCTTTGATTTGAAAGGGTTTCTTGACAAAAAATTTCAAATGCATTCGTTCAATGGTGATTTAAATGATGTACCTACACATATTAATACTTATAAGGAGAATCTTGATATATTATATTTTTATATTGACAAATATGAGAGATTAGGCTGTGATTCCACATATTTACAGGAATGTATTAATAAAAATATCGTTCCCAAGGGCTTGCGTGTTTGCAAGTACCCAAATAGGGTAGAAGAAAATTCAGAATTTCACAAAGAATTAATACATATCTTTGACAATTGTGGCATCCAAATAGCCAAAGCGATAATAGTGGAGAATGATAGAGTTAGGGAACATCTTGTGAACAAGATTAATAATGTCAATTCTAAAATTACTGGTGATATATTATACAATGTCCAAGCTGAGAGGTCTTTATATAATAATATTTTTTCAAGTATAGAAAAAGAATGTATAAAGAATATGCAAAGGAAGGCCTCCAAAATGGAGAGGGACCTCAAAGCCTACAGGTTAGGGAATGCTTACCCCAAACCAAGGCCATTCAATTCATATAGGGGTGAATTGGGTGGTAACCACAATCATTTGGATACTAATGTTGATATGAATTCCAATCACAGTGGCATAGAAGAAAATCAGGAAGAAATCCCTTTATACTTTGTACCCCCCCCCCCCCCGCAGGTCAGACAGGTTACGAAACCGTACTCCAGTGTATTACAATTATTACCCACCCAAGAACAATTACAGGAGGTAAATGTGGATGGATATTCTATTAAATGCAATTCCATACTACAAAATGGAAAAATTTTTGAATTCCAACAATACAAGATATTCAACTACAGTGGATTGGATATTTCTACTGAATTTTTTGATCTATTTGTTAAAGGTTTTAAATTTGTTCCTTTGAGAAAGACCAACATTTCTAGGGCTATTGTGGATTTAAAATTATTTCTAAGAAAACAAAATTTGGGGCTTATGTTTGGAGGTAACATCAATCATTCCGACATAACTCCCAAAGTTACCACTGATGTCCAATTAAAGAAAAAGAATGTTTTCAATCCACCACTCCATCCACAATTAAGGAATTTTGAACGACTTATAGAAAAAGCAATTAGGAACACGGTTAGCTCCCATTATGTTACTTCTAACTTATCTAAAAAAGAACTTGATCTTTTGGAATTTCTCAAGGGAAACAAAGCAATTAGAATAATGCAACCCGACAAGGGGGTGGTGCTGTTCTAATGGATGCAATACAATATGAATCTAAAATGAAGGAAAGCTTAGAGAATACTCTTCACTACTCTAAAGCTTCCATTAATGAAATAAATATTTCTAAATCAAAAATTAATATAATACTCAATGATTTACTTTTGGAAGGCACCGTTGACTTAGATACTTACAACTATCTACATACACAGAATCCTAGGGTTCCCTCTGTATTTGGGATCCCGAAAGTTCACAAAGATCACAATGACCCCCCTTTGAGGCTTATAGTTTCCTCTGAGGGCTCCATCACAACACCCTTAGCCAGATATGTGGATGTAAAATTAAAAGAGTTATCCAACCAAGGCACTACAGTTCTTAGAGACTCCTGGGACTTTTTAAGACAAGTTAAGACCAACCTATTTTCAAAGGACATTATTTTCATTACCTTAGACATTGTGGACCTTTTTGGCTCTATTCCCCACGACATAGGGTTATTGTGGCTAGAAGATAGTATGGTACAGTATGGGGGTCTTTCTGGTGATGTATTTAGGACCTGTCTTGTTTTAATGGAAACAGTCCTCAAGAACAATTTTATGTTCTTTCAAGGAGAATTTTTTAGGCAGGAAAAGGGGGTAGCTATGGGGGCAAAATGTTCACCGACCTATGCCAATATTGTCCTCACATGGTGGGAGATCCAATTTATTAACCATTGTGAATTCAACAATTGTTGGGTTCTTTATAAACGGTTTCTTGACGACATTGTTATTTTTTGGACTGACACAGTTGAAAGATTTTATGAATTCCTGGATTACATAAAAAATAGTACTACTTTTTTGGATTTCACCCACAGCATCAATTATGATGAATGCATTTATTTAGATGTCTTGTTAAGAAAGGGAGAAGATCATTTTATTTCCAAGATATATAGGAAACCTACCTTTTCCAATTCCTATCTTCATTTTTCTAGTGGTCACCCCTTTGGACAAAAGAGAAATATTTTAAAGGGTCAATTGATCAGGTCAAGTAGGATGACGTCAGAGGACGTCGAATTCTTTGAAGATGGTAAATACATTTTGGAGATGTTCAAACAAAGAGGGTATCCACCTTACTTGTGTGAAGAGGTTTACAAAGTGGTATTAGAAGGTAGGAAAACAAAATTTTCTCCTATTTTAGGACAGGATGAACCTGTTAACATTACTATTCCTGTTCAACCAGGACCCACAGATACTGGTGCCATTAACAATAATTTTTCCAAAGCTTATGTTGTGGATTACACTGGTGATTCAGGTATTCTTAAAAAAGTCATTCAAAGAGAATGGGACAGATTTAAGGAAATCACTGATTTGGAACAGATTAGGAAGCAGCCATTACAATTCATATATCGGAGAGACACCAACCTTAAGAATTTTTTTGAATTTGGTGGTCAATTTAGAGGGGACATTTTTACCCATAGAAAAGGTACATTCAAGTGTGGTACATGTTCCCAATGTCAATATATAAAAACAGGCTCCACCCTTACAATTCCAGACAGAAATAAAACCATCACAAGTTCTGGATTTGCAAATTGTAATACCCAGGGTGTAGTATACATCGCCACATTCCACTCCTGTTCTTCCTTTTACGTAGGGAAAACAGAAAGGAAATTAAGGTCCAGAATTTATGAACATTATTATGAAATGAAAAAGGGAAATATTAATAATGCTTTGTTCAGGCATTCTCAAACATGTACAAATCCTATTTTTCATTTTTTTGTACTGGAGATAGTACCGAAAGATATCAGGGGTGGCATGTGGGAGACTAAACTGGAATATAGGGAATTGTACTGGCAAATAATCCTTGATGCCACTTGGGAACCAGGACTTAATGATATGGTTTCCATTGTTCCAGTTCTAAAATTAAGGGCTGCCAAGTTGTGATTTTCTGATTGCCCACTAGATGGTGCTATTACACCATTCTTAGACTTTTTTACTCATTGTGATTTAATTTCTTTTTAAAGTTTATTTATTAAGGTTTATTTATTAAACACGAATTTTATATTAATCTTCAATATTAGGTTTTTATGGAATTCGTAGTTCCATATTATACAAGTCAAGTGTATGAATTTTTATATATATCAATTGTGTTCAAAATATTTGTAAAGGTTTTTTAGAGTTTTATTTATACATATACCAATTAATTAAATTATTATTCAATTAAGCAATTAACTGAGTATGTATAAAAGCAGGGTATCTTTTCAGTTTAGTGTGTGTGTTATCTGATGAAGATACTCGAAAACGTACTTGGAGAAAAGCGTTATTAAACTGTTTGGATTTTATTCTTGTGGATTCCTGTTGTTCATCCTACTATCTAAGGGATATACAGTTACAACTACAACTATTGGATTGTTCATAGCTGTGCTCATACCCTTATTTGGGCTCCACGAGTGAATTCTCATGTAACACAACACACAGATTTGTATACATAGGAAAGGTTCAGTTGTGTACTATTACAGTTGTGTATGCCATGTCATATAGCTGATTATGCTTTGACATGCATACAGACTAATGCCACACTCAAACAGATCATTTATTATAATAATCCGAAAACATCACTTCTGCTAGTGTCCATGCCAAGGCCTTCAAGTAGTACAACAGGAAAGACAGACTTGGCCACAGCATAACAAGCAATCCACAGTATGTAATGCAGATATATAGCCCACCGGCCTCTAAATACACTCTGCATGCAATCCCTAGGGGGGAAAAGACCTAGGGTGACACAATGGGCGGCATCTGTTACATAACAATGCATAACTGAAATCATCACAATCACACTGATGGCAGTAAGCAGTAGGTAATGTACATCTGCATACCTTAAGGCAGCTTACTACTGGTAGTCCTCACATGTGGTAACACCCTGGGATACTTATGGTGTATACCCCCTATACACTGTCTTACAGGGCATAGCACACTGTTACATACACTAACCTCTAGACTGCAGAGGAACACACATGTGTTGTGCAAATGAAGCCCACATATATATGGTGCATATGGTCTGTACACCATTATTTATTGACATCATACCTGATAACAAGCCAGTCAGATAACAGACTGCTGGACATGTTGTGTGTAGTAGGGGCTGTTTCAGAGTACATTACTTGGACATTCTGTGTTTGTGTGTACAGTACTGTGGTCTATGTACATAAGGCAGGGGACTGCATCCTTCACTATCCAAAGAGTCATTCCTGACCCCTCACCCACCGAAGTAAATTAATCGGGAGGCACAACAGCCATCTGACTCCAACAATGAAGATAGCAGAGCATATACGGTTCCATATATAGTTATACTAAATATAATATTACTAAGTGTATATGAACAATACCTAACATATGTCCGTAATTGTGTTCCTGTGTTGGGATTGCTTGATCTGTGTGTGTGTGTGTGTGTGTGTGTGTGTGTGTGTGTGTGTGTGTGTGTGTGTGTGTGTGTGTGTGTGTGTGTGTGTGTGTGTGTGTGTGTTTTGCGGTAGAGTGTCCATTAATCCTCAGAGGTACAAGGAGCCACTACAGTAGGGTTGAAGAGACACATGTGGTCCCAAAGCCACAGGTTGCAGACCCCTGAGTTAGGATGATTGATGACTGTATGTGTATTGAGCTTATGAACCATGGGCTCTGTACAGACTGTGGTAGATGCCATTGTTCTCTGTCCTGTTCTATCTGATGTTACATGCTGCTCCAGTGTTAAGCTTGTGTATCATATGTGGCTGTGGCTGCGTTAACTTTGGATGTGGGTATGCATTTTCTCACAGGTGTCTGCTATGCTGTGCTGTGACATGTGTGTTGAGCCCAATATAATCACAGGTACATGTGTATTTCCCCCATATGATATGTATTCCAGTGTTGTGACAGTCTGTTTGTAGTTTGCCCAGTGCTTTGTGACATGCCTAGCAGCCTACTGTAAATACCTTGTGTGCTGTTATGTCCAGTTATTTGCGAGACATACTGCTGTCAGGCCAGCATAACTGTTGCTTATTTCTGACAAAGCAGTGGTATGCTGTACAGATGTATGTCATTATCTACTGGGTAGTATGTGGTCATGTGAACTCAGCACCACCAGGTATTATGTGTCTGGACAGACTGGCGTGTGTGCATGCATACACTGTGTGGGCATATGTACCCTAGTATTGTCATGATATACCCATGTACATGGCTAGTAACATCCACATTGGGAGGCGTGGTCCACATGTCTCGCATGAAGGGGACATTTGTATACTTCTGGACTGACCGCAGAGTGCTAGGCTGTCCACATATAGTGGTCATACCCCTGCTGTAGTCCACAGGATCATTACTGTGCTAGCAGTGGGAATGTACTATGCTGCCCCTAGAATGTCTGTTCGTAGGTAATGGTGCACATGTCTACAGCAGATGGGCACTGCACCATTCAGTTTGCAACAGTTGCTAACTGCATGCAGCCTGCTGTGTAATACTTTGGATAACCACTGTCATGGCAACGCAGTACAATAAAATACTGACTCATGTGGGCATTATCCCATAACCTTTCCAGTATGGAGGACATCCTTCCTGTATGTGGGCAGCAGTGTTACAGACAGCAGGTTGCAAGACCTCTTACAACAGGACTTGCAGACACAGGCCTACTACACATTTGTATGAGGTTCCAGACCTACAGACAGAGTGAGTAGTTTTGTTATGTGCATTGTATATTGCTGGTCTTGCAGTGTTTGTGTGTACATAGTAGTTTAGGATGGAATGCATTCTGTCTGCATAGCTCTCAACTGTGGGCCTATCCACATGATGGCCAGTGGATTGTCTGTTTGATTTGTCTGTGCACCACACAGGTCTTGTCCTAGATATATCACTAGCAGTCTGTCTGTTGCATGCTATCAGTACATAGCTACATCCATTTCTGTTTCTGATGTCTTATTCCTGCATAAGGGTATGTTGCAACACATCCTGTAACACCAGCAATGTCTAGGGTGTGTAACAGCAATATTGCAAGTATGTCCCTGGGGTCCTGCCTCTGTCCTCCACATATATGGCAGGCTTTGTCCTGCTGTGATACAGTTAGGGTTTGTTAGGTAATGGCCTATCATTATTTACTGCTAGCATTCCTGTTATCATCCCAGTCATATTGTGGACTCCCACAAAATATGTTGGTCAAAGTCCATACATGTGACAGATACACTGACATTACCACAACTAATACATTTCCCTTAGGGCTTGACTACAGGGTGTAATTGGAGCCTGCTGAACTACATTTGTGCTTTTTGATTGTTACTTATCTTGAAGGCAAATCCTTTGTCTACTGTTGTACTAACTGAAGGCCTTGGCCTGGACAGCATAGTATGTTATATATTCACATTGCTTGCATCTACTGTTTTGTGTGGGCCTTGCATTCATCACTGATTACATATTTCAAAATGTATGTGCTGTAAGTAATGGTATACATTACTGTATAATGCACAAACAAAGCTTTTCTGTGTATGCATACCTGTGTGTTGTGTCATGTCCTTTGAATTGTGATTGGGTATATGTTTAATGTAAGAATTCTCATTTGTGGGAATGTTTGCCACACTACACATTTCACAGGTGCCAGTTACAGGGCTTATGGCTGAAGGATATACTTTGCACCCAGTACTTCCGCACTACTTCTACATATGTATGGCTACTAATACCTTTTGTCTGTGTATATGTGTATGTACCTATATATATATCTCATATATCTATATCTATCTATCTATCTATCTATCTATCTATCTATCTATCTATCTATACCTGAACATATTTGTCAATGTATAGATGTGTGTGCATATCTGAACCATTCTAATGTGTACTATATCCATATTGTACATTCCCTACAGTAGAATGACTTTTCTGCATATGTTACAGATATTGCCCTGATATTTTCAGGTGAACTGCATTACTATTAAAATGTTGTAGCTGTGTTGTGGAGGGTCCTGAAGTCAAGAACTGCATGTGCTGGATATTGGATGGCACAGCATATCCATTAGGGCTCTGGAGGGGGTAACATATCACTAATTACCAGGTATCCCTCATTTGAGCCTGCACCCCCCCCCCCCATTAACAGTGCTTATGGTCTGTTAAGTTGTAGTGAGTGGTACAGGATTTAGTTCCCATGTGGAAATGCTATACACATTTGTATCTGTATGTATATATATATAGATATATATATATATATATATATATATATATATATATATATATATATATATATATAAACATATTTATCTATCTATATACCATTGATGTTATATGATTATTTGTGAGGCATACACACACACACACACACACACACACATATATATATATATATATATATATATATATATATATATATATATATATAGCTGTCTGTCTACATTTCCAGATATATATCTGTCCATATGTCCATGCATGTTCAGCTCACATTTTGGCCTGTACCTCATTCTATTGGCAATTGACATGGATGATCTCAGGATTGAAGCCAGTAACTAGTGCCGACACGTTTTGTGTTTCGGACTTCATCTACTTCAAAATATGTGTTCTAATACATATACCTGTATAACTAGCAATGTATTAAGTGTATTAAAGCAGTATTTGACATATATCCCTATTTGTACCCACATTTTGGCACACTTTGTCCAGAATACTTACATTAAGAGGTTGTGTTGTATGATATTACTACATTTCCTGTACTGTTGACTGATTTGCTGGATGATATGTTTGTGAAAACATCAGGGGTATGTATATCTGCCATGGCTCAGTGATAAATCACATTGGCTGTGGTATGCAGGGTCCTGGGTTCAAGACATGCAGAGGCCATTTATTTTGTTGCTGAGCAGAACAAGGGCTATTGGATACAGAGTGATTAAGGCACTTTTAAGCAGTTGTAAGGGGGGTTGCACAACGGTAAGCACTGCTAACTTCTGGTTACAGTTTTTTACCCTCAGTTAGCTTCTAAATAGCTTAACCTGTGTAGGTAGTCCTTAACCCAGCACAAACCGCCTGAAACCCGCTTACTGCTGCTTAAACGTGCTTACTCCTGCTTACCCCCATGCTAATTTCTTTAAAAGAAAAGAAAATGGGGTGATAGGGAAGTGGTGAAAGAAGGGCACAAAGAGGGAAAGACAGTAGGCAATATAGCTAGGGATGTTCAGGAAGGGTGTAGGGAAGGTCCATAGCTGCCCATTTCTTCTACAGCAACAGTTGTGCATATGCAATGAATTTGGAGGTGCATTTCAACACTCTAACCCCTGAGAGAGGGGTGAGGGCAGCAATAATATATTGTGATGCCAATTAGACCAGATTACATGTGTCCAGTGGACATGTGTGCAAAATGGACAGCTATGTATGGGGCGTGATTCTTTTTTGGGAACAGATTGTCCTTCTTTTTTAAGATGAAAGTGGGATGTTGGGGAAAGAGAGAAGGTATGCTCGGGAAGCATAAGTTGGGTAGGATGACAGACATGACAGCATACAGGGGCGGTATATGACAAATGTGGGGAGAAACACCTTGGATGGGGAGGGGTGTTTGGAAGTCACAAGCCCATGAGCCCCCAAATGGAAACAGTGGGACTGAGGTCCCCACCTATGGGGAGTCACCACTGCACCTTCATGGCCCCAAAGGTGGCTGTGCTGGGGGCTGTGTAGGAGGGGCAGGCTCACTCTCTACTTGTGCCACTTGGACCTCAAGCTGGCGTAGCTGGTCTCAAAACTCCTTATTGAGCTCCCTACACACCACGGCCCGGACCTGACGATGGGTGACAAGTTCCTCTCCGCCCCCGCTCCTGGGGGGCAAGCCCCATCCCCTGCAGTGGTTCCAGCCAAAGGTGGCACAGGGCCTACAGAGGAGGAGATCCCAGTCTGGGCCCCAGATGTGCTTGTGCCTGGTGCCATGGCCATATGAGGTGGGAAAGGTGGGTCCACTGGGACTGGCCTTCCCATACGAGCTATGTTGTAGCAGGTTTAAGAAATAGATGGGTTAGTAATAATCAACAACATTCAGGATTTGTTATAACAGCATGCATAGGTATTCCCATTAACCCAAGACACCAGATTTAAAACAGTTGCAGAGCAAGCAGAACGCATGCATATATGGAACAATGGTGGCCATTACAACAGCATGCAGGTTTCACTGACAGCAGCAGGCCACCATTATGGGGGTATTTTAGCATGGCATATGCATAGAAACAAATGTGAATATTTATAAACCAATAGGACATATGTCCCAACAAAAGTTTGGAGTGTACACATACTGATTGAGGTGTGTAATTGGGTTATTTTTGCACATATGGTAGGGGTGAGAGAGAGAGTTCAATTAGCAACTAATATATCCTTTTAGTTTTCACAACATTGTTAGTCACTGCAGTGATCTGTTCCTTACATGTATTATTACACTACCCAATGGCCTTATATTGTACAATGGTATGTATGTGATGTAGCTGGGTATACAACATAAGGCTGTATAGAAATGCCTTTCACATGTTCAGCTTGTTTTTCTATGGAGAGGTTTGTTTATTAAAACCTCAATTGTATGTACTGTTGTGTTGGTTTAGTGGTTAAGTACTGTGACTGAAAAGTACAGGGTCCTGGGTTCATGCCCTGCAAAGCCTGGTTATTTTTTCCTGCCCAGAACAGCGGCTGATGCATACTGAGTGATCAAGGCACTTTTGAGCACTTGTAAGCAGGTCTGCATGGCTATGCAAGAGGGTAAGCAATGCTAACATCTGGTTACATATGCTTACAAAGAGTTAGCTTTGATCTTGGCTCACCTGTGTGCGCATTGCTTACCCCCATGCAAACAGCCTTAAACCCGCTTACTAGTTCATAAGAGTGCTTACTACCTCTTACTACCACTTACTAGTGCTACATTTTAGACAAAAATAGTGTAATGGTTCTTAGGGAGGTAGGAAATTTGAAGAAATGTATGGAGTTATCATTCATTATACAGTTTACCTTCCATTTGTATCTGTGATACTGTATGGGTCACATGGTTATCTGTGAACTTTGCAACATTATGACACTGACTCCTCACATCTACATTAACTACAGTATTGCAGTTCAGAAATATATGTTATTTATTAGGTTATGCAATAAAAATATTTATCATAACAAGTGATTTGGAAGGGAAAATGGAATGTACTACATTGGGACTCTAACTGGGAATGACTGCTTGTAAAGCAAATGCTCTTCCCACTACACTGTTTCTGTACTGCTTCATTAGCATATATCTTGCTTTTTATCCTCTTTCTGCTATTTAACTTGTATTAACCATAGCTAAGCGATGGGCAAACCCATGCACCTACAATTAAACTTCTTCCGTTTCATTAAAAAAAAAACCTTTTTATTTTTGTTCTTCAGTATTGCTTTCATACATGTGGGGGGATATCGCTGGGGATATACATACATCTATGAGCGGCCTTGCTCATTATTTACTATCATTCTGCAGTCATTCATTGCAGGGGCATGTATATTGTGAGAGCTCTTCTCTCAGACATGCCACCTGCACTCGTCCATGCTCTGTGTAGGATTAGTAGCTCAGGCAGCACGCCTTTATTAATATGCATGGCGCACTGCCGTCAGGCTTCTAAATGGTCGATTCCGTGCATGACTACCTTAGTCATGCATTGAAGGATAGTGAATCCGGGGGAATATTTACGAAAAACAATACTTACCTTTCTTATATAATGTTGTATCATGCCTCCGTGCTGCCCTTCCATAGTTGTCCGATATCCTGGGGCATTTCTGATGTACTGTGCATGCTTAAGGAATGTGTTCCCACACTTATGCAGTACATCAGTGCTGCGCAGAAGTAGCAATGGAGATAGGGAAATCTCCATTGCTTTTTTTTAACATATCTCACTATGTTATTGGAGTTATGAGCAAAATATGTATGTCTGAGCATTGTGTTTTCTTTGTATTTGCAAAGCCAGATCTCTGTCAAATGGGGTCCTAGGTAAGGAAATGAAGAAGGTCCCCAGCCATATCAGTATCCCATTACCTGTCTCTCTCTTCCCAATTATCATAAAACACTGTTCAACACTGTATATGCAGACTATTTTCTTCTTTCCTTTAAAACGATCACAAAAATTTGGATTTAATTTAAAACTTTTATTTCAAAATTTCTAACAAAAACATTGACAACCGTTTTCTAAAATAAAATAAATCTCTCACATTGAAAACAGTTAGTCTGTAGTCTTAATGCCTCTTTTCCTGAAACTCAGATTTATACTTGGAATAATATTCAAATATGTAATGAAGCACTAATTAATTAGAGTATGCCCCATTTGGTATGTACCTCTCTAAACAACTGTCCCCACTGGAAAGGCCACAGAAATACCTCACAAAGAGAATCCATGGCCTCCAACACCTATGTGGACAGGCTCAAATCACGATCACTCTACTTGGTATTATACAGATTGCTCAGAGGTGATCTGTGTCTCGCCTACAAGGCTATCTCAGACCCTGCCCTACTAGAGATGCTCCATATCCATAAGTGTAACTTCTCGCGCATTACCCAATCAAAAGGCTTAAATGTAATATGCAACATTAACCAAATGTGCTGGAGAGACAGGTTTGTCTCCCAGAGGCTGCCCCGTCTCTGGAATAGACTTACCATACACGTCAGACAGATTACGTCACTGACCTTCTTCAAGTGAAACTTTGATGAGTGGATGATAAACCACAGATTTGTCCCAGAGGTTCTCCCTGTTTCTCTCATTGACAGGGGTGACAGGTGCTAATTAAGGTTTCGTTTTTGGGGATAAATTCTTGGCTAGGCTTGTAAGAGCTATTAGCCTAGTAACCTCCTATGATCCTATTAGCAGCTATGTGATGAGTGCAAGAATTCACAGATAATGTTTAACACATTTGGTAACAGCATGAGACAGCTCACTGGACGTAAGTGTCCTTTTTTTAGGGGCAGGTCAGGAGCATTTTCTGGTGAAGTGACTTGGTCAGAGTCACACAGTAGACAAACCAAGGCTGACGGAATCAAATTCAGTACTACAGGATGTAGGTCATTAACAATTTATAGCTGTACTCATCTGTACTAAGTGCCAGACAAACAATGCTGTAGCTCAGCACAATGCATTTCACACCCAATGCCTGAAAAAGAAGGTAAATTAACAAAAACAATATATATATATATATATATATATATATATATATATATATATATATATATATACACAATTGTAAAGTGTTCAGGACAAGGATAAAATTAGTAGCAAACACATGAGATAAAATGTGAGGAAGTAAGGACTGAGTGAGCAGGATGGATGTGGTTGAAGAAAAAGCTAAACATCAATGGCTTTGAATCCTTGATTTTCACATTGATGTGACACATAGCAATGAATTAGTCAGGACAGCCAATGAATCTGTATGACTGTTAAAGAGTCATTGAGAAAACACATATATGTGATATGTAGCATATTTGCGGATTCAGTAACATGCTGTGTTAAATAGCTATTCACGTAACTGCAATATGTATTGTGTATTGGGTTTGATTTTAAACGAGGAGATAATAGGAATGGAAATCCAAGATTAATAGAGGAAGGAGTAGGAGAGTAGTACAATGGTGAAGCTACTAATGGTGGCAGCACCTAAAAACAGAATGTGTTAGGACTACAGAAAATATATGTGACCAAGCCAGGTATGGAAATAAGGTACATAAGGAAAGCTGGTGGTGGAATGCAGAAGTCCAGGAAGTCATCAAATGAAAAAAGACATGCAGGAAGAAGTGGGAGACAGAAAAGACTGACCAGGCTAGGAAGGACTACTGGCTGGCTAACAAAGAAGCTAAGAAAGAAGTTGCAATAACAAAGAATAGGGCATCAGAGGCAGTGTACCAACTTCTGGAAAGTGACTCAGTAAGGGGCCCAAAGAAACTATGTCAGGTTTCAAGGCAAAGACAGAAAGATAAAGAAGATAGTCAGACACCCTTCATAAGGGATGCCAGCAACAACCTGATCACCAGCTCAGAGGACATCAAAGGCAGATGGAAGGAGTATTTCCACAGCTTTTGAATGAAGAAAACCCCACAGAAGCTGTACTTCCCCAGAAACAGTCTACAATGAGATAAGAAGAGGTGCCCACCCTAGAAGAAGTAAGAACAGCACTAAGGAAGATGAAGTCAGAGAAAGCAGCAGGCTCAGATGAGGTCACAGCAGATTTGATAAAGATGCTGGGTGAGATAGGGGAGAAATGGCTCCTGAGGGTACTAATAGCAATGTGGAGGGAAAGGTGTATCCCAGATGACTGGAGAATAAGCATACTCATGCCAGTGTACATGAACAAAGGGAGCATCCACAACTCTAGGCAGTACAGAGGCATCAAACTTCTGTCACATTGCATGAAAGTTCTGGAGAGGGTGATTGATAAATGGATACACAGAGCAGTAGAATGTAAGATAAGATAAGAGATGAGCAGTTTGGATTCAGATCAGGATGCAGCACAATTGACCCAATATTTGCATTGAGACAGATACTGGAGATGAAGCTAGCGATGAGTATAGAGTCCAACTGGGCATTCCTAGACTTGGAGAAAGCATATGACAAGGTCCCAAGAAAGCTGATCTGGGCAGTACTGTGGTGGTTTGAAGTCCCAGAAACACTGGTATAATTAGTCCAGGCTATGTACAAGGACCCAATGACTTAAGTATGAACAGTGTTTGGCCTCGCAGAGGAGTTCCCAGTGGGTGTGGGTGTGGGTGTACATCAGGGTTCAGCTCTGAGCCCACTACTGTTCATACTAGTGATGGACTACATTAGCAAACAGGTTAGATGGGATGGAACAACAAAGCTGCTGCATGCTGATGATGTGGTAATACAGGCAGACTCTGAGCTAGAGCTTCAGCAAAGGATAGGAGAATGGAATGCAAATCTGAAGGCACATGGAATGAAACTAAGCACAGATAAGATTGTGGTAATGGCAGCAAATTGGGCAAAAAAGAAGAAGCTGAGAATAGCGATAGAAGGGAAGATAGTGGAACAGGTAAACAGCTTCACGTATCTGGGAGGAGTAGTTGAGGAGAAGGGTAGTCTGACTGAAGAGGTCAAAGCTAAAATCAGAGGGGCTGTAGCCAACTGGTATAGAGTATCAGGTGTAGTCCATGAGAGAAGAATGCCAAAGAAGCTGAAAAGAAAGGTGTACAAGACAGTGGTGCAACCAGTACTACTGTATGGTACAGAAACCTAGACAGTAAAGGCAGAACAGTTGAAGTGATGGAAATGACATGCCTGAGAAAGGTGATAGGATGCACACTGTGGAACAGATGAAGAAATTAGGACATAAGAGCAGAAGCCAAAGTAGCTACAATTGCAGGAAAGATCAAAGAGAACAGATTACGGTGGTCTGGACAGATGTGTAGAAAAACAGAAGACAATCTGGTGAGGAAGATTTGCTACAGACAGGAAGAAGGTAAGAGGAAGTGAGGATGTCCAGCAAAGAGGTGGATGGATTGTGTGAAAGATCTGCGACAGTCAGGCATGAGTGTTGAAGAAGGCAGTAGTAGTTCACCAAATTGTGAGAGTTGGTGACAGTAAACACGATACCCCGGCCCCATGTAGAAAAATGGGAAAAAAGGGGCTGATGATGATGATAATGATGATGATTATACAATGATGGGCCATTGTAATTCAAGAATGAGCACACTGGCTGGACAGATCAACAAGCATGCCTGTTGTAAATCAAGCATATACCAATAGAAAAAAGTCTGTCTGCTAAACTACAATTGAGCGGTCAGACTTTTTTCTATTCATATATGCTACAGAGGTATTCCTCTCAACTGTCCAGATTTTTACAGAATATCCAGATTTTTGCCTCATATTTTGGATCTGTTCCTCATATAATTTGTGGTTTTCTGACAAAACACTGAGTAGTGAATTCATTAAATAATGACATGCATTTGAGTGTTAGACCATATCCTTTCAGACAATGCATGCTAACATAAATCCGGTTATTCAGTTTATAAGAGCAACATTTGCAATCTTCCCTTATTTGGAAGCTTTTGTCCCCTGTTATTTAAAGCTCTGTCCACATTTCTTGACATAAAAGTTTGAGAAGTATATACGCAGGGCAGACCAAATACAAGAAAAATCTGGTATGTTCTAAAAAAACTAAAGATTTCCCTTGTATTTCTGCACTGTTGACAGACTGTCATACGTCTGAACTACCCAGATGTAATAGTTAAAAAAAAGCAAGAAACTGAGACTTTTTTCTCAATTGTTTCTATCAAACAGCAGTGATGTGCTCTGCAAGCATGGGAGAGTAAGTCCCTTGCACATGCTCACTACATCAACAAACAAGGAACAACACTACAGTGCCATTATACAAAGACATTATTTAAGAAAGATAAGTGATTTCTTTCTTAAATTATGTCATTGTATAATAGCAAACCCTGACTCATGGGTGTGGGTATATGAAGATTTACCCAGTTTTGGATTTATTTAATCACTTGGGCTTCACCCTCATGATCAAACCACACTAACCATGAGTAAATTCTCATATGCCCATGCCCACTCATCGGTTATTGGTTAATTATTTAATGTCTGTCCATGTAGATTACTGAATGTATGTTTGAAAATGTTTGTAATATGTTGGAGCTTTTTTTCCTGGGCCTCCCAGAAAAAGAGGTTTTAACCAAACCCAGTTAGACAAGCCAGGTAAACAAAAACAAAATAAAAGAAGCAAAATAATAACATAAAATAAAATTAATCACAAATACATTCACAACAGTAAGGCGTTCAGTTTGTGAACAGATCCCTCCTTCCCCTTGCCTCTGCCACTTTATTTCAGTCTTAAGGCTGTCATATTTCATTCATCAGTGACACTCAGAAATCTCTAAAAACTCTTGTATGTTGTGCCAGCAAAACCTCTTTGCCACTTTAGTACTTCATACTTAAATCACTGCATTTCTTCCATGCATGCACAATCTCTAAATGACATCAAAGTATATGATTTCCTCAGGAATCACTAATCATTTCCACTGCTGTTATAATGATTTTCCATTTACAAATGACAGCTTTATAGCATCACATGATTTAAACAAAATATTTCTTGGAGTACTCAATAGCATTACACCATTTACTAATTTGCAATATTTTTATCATTTTTCTTTCTTTAAAAAGTTTGCAGTTTCCCAAGTCATTTGCTGCCTAACTCAAGTAATCACAAATTAATATGCTGGTGTTTAACTTCCTCACGTTTATGCATTTTTATGCAGATCAGGCTCCTTTACGTTTAGCTCTGTGAATCACAGTAATACAGAAATGTGTATGACAACTTATCCAAGTAATTAGTTCTCAGCTACTTGTGAATATGGCCTTGAGTTCATGAGAAAGTCCTTTAGACAGAATCCACAATACTTCTTATCCATCTCCAGGATTTGGCTGGAATGTGCAGACAACCTCAGCTATGATCAAAGCTGTCTTTATTTAGAATAGGCAAAACAGAGTCCTATGCATGTGAGCTTTTACAGCAATGAAGTATAATCCCTGCTCATCTAACATCATCTGGTGAAACCTTATCACCTCAAAGAACTCAACAATTACTAAGAGGTCTTACTCACACACATACACAGGAATATTTATTTTTGAAAAAAGCATTCCCCTCAAAAAAAACATTAATACGCATACTATACTGCATGATGCTGAATGAATACTCAAAAAGATATTAAAAGCAATGTATAGCAGCAGTAACAATTGTAAGTAATATAAAAAAATGATTACATTAGTGAATTTTATTTATCATATAAATGAAATATGAAAGTATTCCTTTAAAACTGTGTAGGTAACAAAGCATTTTTGGTAAAATCTTGCCAGTAATAACAGTACTTGGTCTAATGACCCTGCTGATTAATGGGCTTTGGTTAGGGTGATTCCAAACCACACAGGTAGTGGTTCTAAACCTGTGAATTACAGCCTTGCTCATGCTTTCTTAATTCTAGTACTGGCACTATGAATGATTGCAGTACCTGTGAAGGCATGAGGCTATTCTCTGAGCTGGTCAGATAAGGAGACCAAAATAATTATCTACCTTTTGAGTAATTCATACCTGGATAAGATCCAGGCAAACATTATGGGCAGTGAGTAGAACAAAATAGACATTTGGATGAGTTGACTTAGCACCTGCCATCCCTTGCAGGGATCACCATCTCTGGCTACTAATGCTGTCACAGGTACAGTGACCTACAGAAACATTGACCTGAGCAGCTGGCAGAGTGGGTTGACCAGGTAGCAGCAAGAAGACCAGAGTTCTATGGTAAATACTATTTTTGGGGAGTCATATTAAACATAAGCTGAAAAAATAAACTCTAAAAAGTTTCCACAATGGAAAGTATTTGGTAGAAAAATGTGTAACTATAAAAGTGCATCTGTAATGCTATTATAATAATACAATAAAAAGTATGAAGATATCTGTACACAAAACTGCATCTGCATATATATATATATATATATAGAATGTTTGTGTGATAACATAATTGTCTGTATGAATAGAAATATAATATATGTATGAATAAGGAAATTAAACAAGTATGCATATATATTTCTGTAAATTACAGGTATACATTTATATGAGTACACTTTTGACTACATTTTCACGGATATAAATGTATGTATTTTATACGTAAAGAGATATTTGCATTGCCACATAATTTCTTTAAAGTATTGCATTACCTTAGTTAGTAGTTAAAGTACATGCAGACAATTTTTTAAAGAAAGAGTTTTGTTTCTGTAAGCTAGAAAAATGCATTATTATAGTAATCGTAAAACACAGTAATTTCTTCCAAGATATTAAGTGCACATACAAGATGGATGAATTTACTTAGGCACCACATCCTAGTTAGAATGGAGGTTGGGGAAAGTGAGTGAAGGTTGTAGTGTTAAGTGAATAGTGAGACACATGGATGGCCCACTCACAAGTTTGCAAAAGGAGAAAGTTATGACCAGCTGCTTGTCCAGTGCCAACATTTGTCAGATCATGCATGCACTCACATCTCATAGCAACAAACTCTATGACTCTGTCATAGTTCATGGTGTGAATGACCTGAAATGTACCTCACTGGACTATATCAAGAGAAATGGTTGAGCTCTCTGAGTATGTGCCTCAGGCAGGAATGTCCCTAGCCCAGAGCAGCATACTACCCTCACTTACAATGATGCCACAGCATAAACAAAAAATTATTGATTTCAATAATTGGCTCACTCTTTGGTGTCATTCAAAGGGGATCTGGTTCCTGTCAGTCTTGGGAGCCATGGTCTGCAAACCATGCTTTGAAGAGGGAGTTTGCACCTGGCACCTCTAGGCTTTTGACTGTTGGAAAAGGATTTTGCCTTCCCCACAGTGCTTTTTTTAGGTAAGATCTCAAAAACAACATTACTGATGGGAAATTAACCAATCACAACAAAATAAGGGCCATGCTGCTAAATGGTAGAAGCTTAAAACAAAAACTGCACTCCCTGGAAACACTTGCATCACTAGAAGATGTAGATGACTGTGCAGTACACAAACCTGGTTCATGGCCTCAATGAGTACCGAGGCCTTGCAAGGCTACAATGCCTTCCAAAATTTTAGATCCCAAAATGGACATGTGAAAACCAGTGGAAGTGTTGTTTCAATCTATATTAGAGATAAATTCACCTCCCATCTAGTTAGACTGGACAACTCCATGGAGTTACTCCAGTTCCAGGTTAAGGTGGGTAAAACCCCCATTCAAGTCATAGCCAGTTATAGATCTCCCTTCATGGGTCATGACAACCATGAAGCCTACTTGACCAAACTGGAGACAATCCAAATTTACCAAACACACTGGTTAAGGGGGATTTCAATTATCCAGCTATCAAGTGGAAAACCTACGCTACCCATAACATTCTACTGCAAAAGATCCTTGACTTTGTTAACTGAAATGCCCTGGAAACAATTGTCCATACCCCAACAAAGAGAACAAACATTCTGGATCTGGTCCTCACTAACATGTCAATCAAATGCACTGCTGCAACTGTCTGACCCTCATTAGTTAAAACTGACCACAAATCACTCACCTTCAAGCTGGCACTACCACCAGAACTCAAAAAAAGGTGAAACAGACTAAAAAACTTCACCAAGACAAGCTATACCCTCCTAGATGAAGGTATAAATGCATTTCAAACCACACCTCAATCTGGAAGTGGCAACTGCACCAAAGCTTACACTAAAACCCTTACAATCACTTGCATATGTGTATAAACTCAGCTGTACCAGAAAGAATGAAAGCCACAACCCCAAGTAAAAACAAGCTGTCATGGTGGATATCCAACATCAACAAACTTTACAATAAATGCACAAAGTTTCTGTCCAAGAAAACAAAGGCAAGGACCCCACAATGGATAGGCACCCTCCTCAACCTCAACAGGCAAATAAGACAACTTGTCAAATCCTCCTAGAGCTCCTTTGAGAGAAATTTAGCAAGTACAGCTAAGGGTAACCATAAGGCCTTTTACATTTATGTGCACAACCTAAAGGGCAGTACCCAAGCATGTGCAGAAATAGTGGCCAGCAGTATCACACACTGACCCCCCAGAGATAGTAAACTTGCTAGCAGATAGGTTTAGTGAAAATTTACTCCTTTATCCCCTCCTAATTTACACCAAAGCTTCCCCCAGCCCTACATATCTGAAGAGCAGATCCTCCACGCTTTGTCCAAGGCAAAAGCACAGCCACTATGCAACCAGGTGACATCCCAGACTGTCTTCTAAACATGCTAAAACATGAAGTAGCATCACCACTAAGTACCCTTTTCAATCTTAGCCTACAACAGGCTTTGTTCATGTGGAATGAAGAACAGTACCAGCTACTTCCCTCCACAAATGTGGCCTAGCAACTGACCTGGGAGATTACAGACCCATAAGTCTGACCTGCCTCATCCGTAAGGCCAAGTAACATATCATTATGGAGCTCATAAATAAAGACATAGGTGACCTCTAAATCTTAGATCCTACACATTTCAGCTTAATGAAGGGCAGATTATGCCTGTTAAATCTGGTGGATTGCTTTGAAAATGTGACCAAGGCCATTGATGAGGGCAAATATGTGGACACAGCATACCTCAACCTGGCAAAGGCTTTTGACACAATCTTTCATTCAGCCATTACTGATAAACGTTTAACAAACTGAATGTACACTCATCCTTGTATGATGGATTTTCAACTGGCTCACAAAAAGGACACACACTATAAAAGTGTGTGACTCTACATCAACCAGCAGATCTGTTACCAGTGGGGTGCCAGAGGGGTCAGTGCTGGGCCCCCTACTGTTTGGTATATAATTCTCAGAAGTTCAGGTCAAAACTAAGGGGCTGTGGCTGACCAAGTTTGCAGACAAATGCAAACTAGGTGCAATCATTGAATCCCCAAATGATGTCAGTATACTCTAGGAGAGTTCACACAGACCGATGACTGGTGTATTAGTCATGGTCTCAAAATAAATGCAAAGAAATGCATCATCATTCTCTTCGGACAAGCAATGTCCCCTCACACTATCAAATTAACAGCAACACCCTAAGTACCCTTGAAGTAGTAAGGGAGCTAGGATCACGAGTTAACTGCAACCTTAAGTTTGACCAGCATGTGTCTGCTGTAGTAAGAAAAGCTTTCTAGGTAGTAAAGTAAAGTCACTGCCTCGACAGCAAAAGAAGTTATAACCCCCCCTATACTTGGCATTTATCCAGCCCATAATTGAGTATAATGCCCTGTTTGGCATATATTGTACTAAATGCCTGTAGCAATTAGAGAGACCTCAGAGATTTCTAACAGAGAAGATCAAGGAGCTCCAGCATGTGCCTTACATAGACTAAATAAAGTTCCTGTCGCTATACTCCATATCGTATGGAGTTCTTAAGGGAGACTTATGCCTGGCCTACAATGCAATCCAAGACCCAAACTTAATGAATTTGCTGCATACCCATAAATCAAGTAGGACTAGGGCTGCCTGTTCCAGGGACCTAAAAATGGTCTGTGATTTAAATAGGACATGTTGGAGGGCCTTATTTATCTCCCAGTGACTGCTGCATCTTTGGAACAGGCTACAAATTCATGTGAAACAAAGCACTTTATGATACTGTTCAACAGGAACCTGGACGAGTGGATGGGACACCATAAATTCTTACCAGGGACAGAGCGCACAACCCTCCTGGACATGGCAGTCATCACTAAATGCAATCTTGGGTATTGACTAGCATTTCTATGGTATTACGTTCGGATGAAATAGTTAGGGTTAAAATGACCTACGGGTCGATAGCCTAGTAATCTCCTATGTTCCTATGAGCCTATGAATGAACAACACCTAGTTTAGTGAGAAATGACCAGTTATATTATTTCCATATACATTTTTAAACCATTCCCTTATATGCTTGCAGTTATTAGGCAGAAAAATATCAAAGCACGCATTGTTTTACTGATGTGAATGTACTGCATTCGTCTGTAGACTACAGAATGTAAACACCACCAAAACTTGATAGCAACACACTCATTTTTCCCAAGTATGCATAAGCACCTCCCAGGTCTATATCACTTTAGTGAGAAACCTAATCCTGGCATAACTGTCAAACACTAACCATCAAAACTTCATCCATTGAATGCGCATTTAATCAAAGTTTCTCCAAGAGAAAAAAAAATGATTGTCAATCATTGGGAATTTGCCCTTTCCCTACTGCAGTGCAATCTTGGAGTTGGTATATTTAGTTAGGGGGTAGAGCCTCTACTTGGGTGGGTTTTAAATTTTGTGATTTTTGTGAAAGTGGGTAGGTTGGCCAAGAATTTTTTCCCCTTTGAAAAACTTAAATTAAATGCACTTTTTATGGATGACATTTTCGATGGTTAGTGTTTAACAAATAGTTATTTGAGGATTAGATTTTTCACTAAAGTGATATACACCTACACCTCCCAAGTCATTGTTCCCATGTATACAATTCTGTTTTAGTCCAATAAAGATTTATAAAAATAAAATTGTTTCAAAGTAAGAAATTGAATTCTGTGTAACATTATGCATGAATTTATTCTGTGTATTTTCTCTGTGTCTCTCCTACCCCCTTTCTCTCTTTTTCTTAATTTAATTATGCATTTCTTTGTCCCACTTTATTCTCTTTCTCTCTCATTACTGTTCAGTTTTTTTACAGATCCAAAATCCTCAACAGCAGCCAAGACATGTCTCCCAGGTTAAGGAACATTCACCCTCTCTTCATAAAAGGACATCCTCACAGGATCACAGCAGAAGCGCCAGTCTTTTAGACACCCTGAAACATGGCAGCCCAGCAAGCCTCACTTTACTGGGGCTTTGGACTTAGTTGAGGATTTTGTGGAGCAGGTTGTGGACAATCCGCTTCAACCTATCAAGGCTTCTCTTCACTGGGTGGAAGACTCACTATCCCAATTGGTGCTAATCACTGTGCCATCACAGGTCTCTGCCACCTCAACACTGGGATCTTCTGCAACACTATCTGGCAGTGGAAAACATTTGAAATCTGGTACACTGGGGACTCTTGCTTGGCAGGACTAGTTGACATTACTTCCTTCCCTTATCCTCTATATATATATATATATATATATATATATATATATATATATATATATATATATATAAAAAATGAGCAGTTGTTGGTTATATATTTCAATTTGAATCCCTCCTCTCTCATGACATCTAGCATGACCCTCTTGATGTGTTCCTTCTGTATGTCCCTCTTTCTTGTGTCTTCCCTTTCTATTCTTTGAAGCAATCATTGAGGTATCCACATAAGGATACCCCTATATAAAATGTAATTAATCCCATTTTTTTAAAAACTATTAATAATAAAAGCCGTGCAGTTAATTGTTTCCCTTAAGTCTTTCAAGTATGACTGTGCATAGTTGCAACCTCAACAATATCTGAATATGAAGTCATTTGAAGATTTTCACGTAGTCTTTCGTATATACTGAATACTTAGCTTTAGGTATGTCACAGTTTTGCCATAAGTAGGCAATTTATTTAGAACACCTTTGCATTTTCTTACTAGGGTTGCCACATTTCATTCTGCCTAAACCATACTTAGGCCACACTCTTCACATTTTCCATAACCCTGCCCATCTCCTATCCACTTCCTGCCCATTTCCTGATGTCATTCTCACTTCAGACGAAGGGCCGTCCTCTTTTACTATTTGTAATGCCCTTTTTTCCTATAGATTTACTATGTTTTTTTTAATTAAAGAAAGCATAGTAAATCAACCGATTTAACAAACTCCAATAGTGTATTTCTTTTTTTTGAAACAGAATACTAGAGTTTGTACAGTGTTTTCTGGCCAACCGGACAATCAGTCTGATTTCTAGATAGCCCGGAAAAAATGGATAGGTGGCAATCCTATCTCTTAGGGTGAATAACACATGTTCAATTTATCTGTATATACGTGTAGCAGTGCGCTTCACAAATAACTGCTATGCATCTATGAAATCCCTAACTATGAATACCACCCTCAATCTGAATCTTTGATCAGTACAAAATAGGTACAGCGTAATGTTCTTAAATTTCTGTGATGAAATTCTTCTTCTCTTTTTACTGTGGCACAAATGTCTTCATGTAATTTTCCCACTTCTGTTTTACTATTTGTTACCAAGGTAATTTGTTACAGTGTAGCATGCTAACAGTTCATCCAAACCATAATCCCTTTTTTTTCCCAAACATCTTTATTAAACACACATTGCATAGCGGCAATAGTATTAAAGAGAAAACAAATCATTACAATGATTTTTTGTACACATTATACAAATATGATTTTTATCTTAATTATTCAGTTTTACATTACATACAGTATATAGCTCAAGTCCACCTTTCCCTGTATGCATTGTTCCCAGTCCCACAGATTCCATTTATTTCTGCATAATTTACTCCTTCCCTTCTCTAAAGATCCCACCTATATCTCTTTAATCTTCAGTACAGATTTTTTCATTTCTAATACAGTTTTGCTTTTGATTTACATTTCCTAGAAATTGCTTTTTGGTCCATTTCCTAGAGACTGCTTTTTTGGCAGCCAACAGCATTAACCGTAATCCTCGAGCATGAGAAATTTAGTTATTTGCTGTGTTGTACTTATATCCAGGATGTGAAAATATGTAAAAATATGTAAATACGTTATTAAACTTTAGCATTTACTGTTTTGTCACAGGAGAAATTTTTATTTCTGTATAACAATGGATTGTGGATAAATGATTGCCATAAATTCTATACTTTGTTGTCTTTAGATATCTTATATGCCTCGCCAGCTATCTAATGTACCTTTATTGTGCATTTGTTAAGAAAAAAACAATAAAACTTACAGCCACCTCTGGATACAACTGATGTAGTACATTTGCCAGAGGAGTGGGGTGTGAAAACAGATGACAAACCTTAGTTGCCCTAAGGGAGATTTTGACAGAGTATTGTCCATAACAGAGAAACATGTGTACCAGGAAGGTGATGGTACACATAGTGTACTAGTCCTGCAAACTACAGAGGCAAACCTGCAGGATATGGTTGTACAGTGGCACCTTCCCCACAAGGTTCATAGCTTCTCAGGTAAAGTACTAATCTAGCTGCCCTTGTGCTCCATTTTAAGTCTAGCCAATCTCCCTCAAAGATGAGAATCAACTCCTGTACCTTGTATATGGTATATTGTGTCTTATTTAGTCGTCTAGTGAAATGGAGTACATATCCATATACCTGGAACCCAGGACTATAGTTAAGGACTATGAGAAAACCACTGTGAAAGCACTACATGCAAGTTTTCCAGAAGTACAGTTGAATGGATATCAGTTGAACTTCCAGTAAATCATGTGGTGGTAGGCAAAGGCAGAGAACTTGTCCACAACATACTGGACAGTGGTGTCATGTGTCTTCATATCCTTCATATGGTTGCTTTGGAGTGCGTCATAGGAGAAGGAGGTCCATAATGCATTTGTGGAACTGCTGGTTCTTTTTCTCCAAGTGACCAGCAGACTACAATGGTGTACGAAATGCAATTATATATTTTGGCCATCTAAAAACATGCAAGAGGTATAAGTCCAAAATGTCCCCTATCATGTTCTGTAATGTGTCTTCCCTTGTATTACAGGATTGTCACATGCACACAATGTGGCAGAGCCTTACGAGCATAGAATGAGACCCTTAATCTGTTTTTGAAGGTTGTCCATTAAGGTTGTGCACACATGTGAGCAAGGAGAATAGAACTGGATGAATATCCTCAATGAAAGTACATTTTGGGAACCAAGCTCATCACTAAAACAGAAACATGAAAGTGCATTCTGGGAACCAAGCTCATCACTAAAACAGAAACATGTATTTCTCACATACCTGATACAGTTGGACTATTTATCACATCACGTTTTTAATGTTCTTCATGCTCCACTTATGGAGATTTCTATCCACCCATGTCTGCACAGGCAAATGTAGACACACACACACATACACACAGACACACACACACACACACACACACACACACACACACACACACACACACACACACTTAAGAAAGTACCAAGGCAGCCTTTCAAACCAGCAATAAACAGATAAGCAAACCATAATGCAGGCTTAAGCAAACTGCAAATATTTTTAATAAAGTATAATAAAAGTTACACAAAATTAGTAAAAATTGCAACCATTTACCTAAGCCTCTCTGATGGACACAGGCAGCCAGTAAATGATGCGGGTCTATATCATGGCATCAAAAACAGATGTTAAGCGAAGAGCTTTAATATCGAAAATGCTGTTCATTGAGGTGTGTTTTGTGAGATTGTGGTACAGTGAAGATTGGAAAATTTGCCCTTTCCTCACTGGAGTACAATCTCAGAGTTGGTATATATAATTAGCAGGGGGTGTGGGGGGAGCATCCTCCCACAAGAGCGACTTCAATGATTGGCATTTTCAATTTGTAAGCCGTTTGCTTAACGTCCTTTTCGATACTGTGATATAGACCCAATGATTCATCTCTCAGGCTTTTGCTTGTAAATATTTCATCCCCCAAGCCCCTGCTTACACTTAACAAGGGTACCAGAACTAGGAGAGTTTATATCCAAGGCTAGATTTAAAAAGGCCCTTCTGTTAGTTAGCCTAGTAAACACATATGAACCTCTTTATGTATCAATGCATAACATTTTCAAGTGTTTTGAGCTCTGCCATCAGATTGTTTATAGTGTGCTCTATTATGTATGGATTTGTACATTTTATTTATTGTCAGTTATAAACGTGTAGAGAAATAAATCAACAAATTTGACTACATCTAAATATATGGTATATAGTTTGTAGTCCAAGTCAATTCCATCACTGGTTCAGAAAATTGAGTCTATATTTTTGCGTGATACTAAGTGGTGCCAGTCTAGACCACAATTAATGGAATATATTTCATATTGAATTAATCTTTTAAAGAACAGTTTACTAAGGAAAAGTGAAATTGATCTACAGCTGAAAAGATCTGAGCACGAGTCACCTTGCTGATCAGAACAGTGCTGTTGGGACTCAAACTAAACAATGTTTTTTAATAGCACGTAAGTACAGAAAAAGATAAAACTAGCCCCGTCTAATGCTGCTGACATAGATTAACATTCTACTTAATGATTATTATTCAGACAGATTTTTTTTAATGTTGATTTTCAAGCTCAGGCACCAAATCTTCAACTTTAATGCAGCACAGTAGAAAATTTGTTTGCGTTCATTAACTGTTTATAAATTTCAGTGCTTTTGTCAACTTTTGAAATTTCTCCAAATCTTTTAGATTTCTTATACCTTGATGGGAGTGGACCCCATTCCTAAGTCAAAGTATGATTAAAGTTCATGCAATTAGTATTGTTTCAATCCTTGATGTTAGCCAGACATGCTCTTCACAGTACCTGCAATGTGCCCTGCAATGACTCCTTCTGCAATTCATAAGACGTTGCATGCATTGGTAGCATAGCTATATATGATTGTAGATTATTTTTATAAGACCCAATGCTCCTACTACTATTGAAACTGTCCAGGCATCTTTCTTCTATAATTCTCACATTTCTGCCTGCACATACTGATGTTTTATGTCTGTCTGTATGCACAAAACTGTAGTCACTGTGTGTAGAGATTTCAATGATCAATGCTACTTTTGTCTTCTTTTACTGGACCACTAACTCTGGTTTTCTCCCATCTATCTTTTGAACTGTTGGTAATGGGTGATCCCATGTGATGTAGACTTCATTATTTTCTATGATGCTCTGTAGCTCATGTTTCCAATTATTTTTCAGATATTTCAAAATTATATTGTTGTTCAGTATTAAAATGTTTGCGCAATCCCCAGTGTAACAGTCTTGCCACATTAGTATGCCTTTCAGCATACAGTCCTTCTACCATTAGTACATCACAATAAGCAACAAGGTGTGCAACTGTTTCCAATTCTGTTTTACAAAACTTACATTTTTTTCTGCTTCTCCCACATGTTCAATGGACTTTGTAAACCAGCATATACATAGCCCACTCTAATGGGCCACCACTATTAACCTTTCATCTTTTGGTTTGAATTCACCTGACCTTAAGCATTCCTGCTTTTGATCCTGATCAACATTAGGTTCTTCCAGAAGTTTTCTATACTTGCAACTATATTTAAGTATTTTCCATATTTCTTGCCTTCTCATCTGATCCTTCACCTAATATTTTTCTTTTGTTTTTTGACACATTAAGTTGCTGACTGTTTTTTATCTACTTCTGGTTTGATTTCCATTCCCACTTGATGCTGATATGCTTCTGCTAGACTAAGAAGGGAAGTCCTCTTAGATTTACTCTCCTCATGTTTCTATACTTTCACTACGTTTGTGTCTTGTGAGGTCAGTAGATATGTATGCAGTCCCAAGATTGCAGATCTGTACATGTAATCAATTTCATTGCGGTCCATACCTCCTTCAGAACGAGGAATAGATATCTTGGTATGGACTAATTTTTATCAATCATTTGATGAGCATGAAGCATCCTTCTTGTTTTTCTGTCTAATCTAGCCAACACCTTTTGGAGCCAGTCAGTCACTCCAAAACCGCAAGTTACGACAGGAAGAGCAAATTATTTCCTGCTTTAAAGGATGTTTTTGCACATTTAGCAAGAGCAAATGACATTCTTATATCATCTGAAAAAGTTTTGACTACTTGCAGTTGCACTTTCAGTTCCTCATCGGATGAGCTATACAGTTTTAAATCATCAACAAAGAGAAGATAAGAAGTCTTTACACTTTATTGCTTTCTGGGAGCCAAATTATAGCCATGACTTAATCTGTTAAGCAGACAGCTTAATGGGTTAAAGGCAAGGTAAAAGAGAACCACCCTGGAATATCCCCCTTTGGATTTTTATCCCTGGAATAACAAATTGTCCTTTATCATGGCTTAATTGCAAAGTGGTTTGCCACTGTTTCATGGTTGCTGTGATGTAGTTTATCAGTGTAGGATTTATCTTATACATTTTAAGCACACTTTTATCCATGAATGTGGGATACTGCCACATGCTTTTTTGTATTCAGTCTGTGCCATACTTAGATTCTTCCCCTTTTAACAGTTCTCCAATATGACTTTATTTACCAACAAATGATCCTTTGTTCCATATGACTGTCTTTTACTGCCCTTTTGTTCTACTGCCATAATTGAGTTTTCTTCTAAATGACTATAAACTCTGTCGTCATCAATTCCAATGTATAGTTTATATGTTGTCTGAAGTCAGGTTATTAGTCTATAATCTTTAGGGTCTTTCAGGTTCTCTCTTAAGTAGGAGCATTGTTTTTCCTGTTGTTAGCCAGGTTGTTGTCTGTTCGGGGTGCGCATATAAATAGTTCTTACTCATGAATAGATCATTAATACTTTTAACCAGAAGTTAGAAATTGCATTTGGGCCTGGTGTTTTCCAGTTAGAGGCTTTTCTTAACTTTGTTGCAATCTTTCTGGCTGTTACTTCATCCCATTTCATATCCTGTACCTTTGAACATTTTATTATTTCTTTTACTTCTTCTATCCATTTAGCATCTTTGTTACAAGACCTTCATAAATACTTCTCCAAAAGGTATCTATTTATTCTTTGTCTTGTGGTCTTTAATTCATTTTACCTTGTTTCCCAATTCTCTATAAAATTTTTTGGGTCATCAATAAATTGCATATTTTGTACTTTTTGTTTATATTTGTCTATGTATCTTCAAAGTTTTCCTGTCTGTGCTGATACTTTTCATTTATTATTTGCAGTAGTGCATGATAAATCCTGACCCGTTATATTATCGGGCATTGCTTTTATCACATCTATCTTTCTGAGTAATTTTGTTGATCTATTCCCTCTTCTATACTCCTCTAACAGTGACAGTTCTTGTCTTAATTGCTTTATAGTTTTCTCTATTTGATGCTTCCATGATGACATTCAGTTTCTCCCATTCCTCTCTTACTACCCTGTATTTTTGTGGAAGAATTTTATCTGTTAGTAATTTAGTTGCAGAGTAATATATCTTGTTTACTTCTGTTATAGCACATGCACCTATATGGATAGTCCTAATTACTGTGTTTTTTTTAACCTTCTGCAGTCTATTTCTTTCATTGTTCTTAATACTCTATCTCCAGGATTCATGAAGCTCCATGCAAGAATAAGACTATTCTTACATGGAGTGGTTTGTGTCCGTTTAGAATAGCAGTGCACCTTGCATATGCATGAAGGCACGCTGCTATCTAAACTAAATTGACATGAATCAGGAGTGAGTGCAGGGGGCATGTGTCAGCAGTGCCTGCGCATGTAACACGCCCCCTTCACTCAGAAAGTGCCATACGGCACTTTGTGACACAGATGAGTATCATGTTATGTTTTATTAGAGCCTGGCTCTAATATTATATAGTAAATGAGTGTCCACAGACACTGAGATGTAAGTAGCTAACATTTCAGAGTCTATGGACACTGAAAAAAAAAAAAACAAAACAGAAAACCTAGAATGCAGTAGCCTTTAAGTGCACACCCCCAAATGTATGCACTCTTGCCCTACATGCATGAAAGCAGTAGGGCAAGAGGAAAGCAATGAAAATTAAAAAAAAATAATTTTTTTTCATCAAATAAATCCAAAATTTAAGCGGTGTGCAGCTTGTTTGCATGGCGCGCCACTATGCTTAGCCTGGATGAAATCCTGAAAATGATAGACAAGTGCTACTATGATAAAAGACATCATCACGCTGCTGTAATGTAGTGGTGCTGCCATGATATAGCATGTAGAACATGCTTGGGTTTGAATCCCCCCTCTGAAAAATTATTTAATAAACCTTTAAGGAATTTGAATGACAGATGCCAATCATATGGCACATGTATAGCACAGAAGGGGTGGGAATACGTAAAATATAAATGTAAAACATAATTTATAAATTTAATGAAAAAAATAGATGTAAGCATTGCTTACTGACTTTCAGCTATGCTTACCTGGTGTAAGCATTACTATGCAGATTTACATAGTGCTAAGCATAGTTCATCATATTAAAACTGGCCAATCAAGAAAAAGTGTGAGAAAATGGCCCTATTTAAACTGTACAGGTGGGAATACAGCCATAACCATTTGGGAATGCTTACAGCAGGACCAAAATGTCTGGTGTTGGTGAAGGTGTTAGCTTCCGAGCACAATGTTAGGGCATCCAGGAGTCCAGGGACATGGTTGGTCTCCTAGTAAAAAAAGATGATGGCAGACTGCTGCAGGACCAGTACCAAGGCTCACAGTACAAAGCGGAGACCTGGGGCCAGCTTGCGCGTGATCTCACCAGTGCCACTGGCATACCCCGGACTAGTAAGCAGGTAAGTCACCACCATAATGACCTGAAGTGGAAGAAGGGTGCACTCTTGGATCTGTGGATCCAAGAAGCCCGAGCACAGGAAGTCTCATCTGTCTGTAAGTATGCAGTCTTATGTATCTGTAAATAAGTATGGAAAAAGTTCAACTTATGACTGTGCAGGTATGATTAATGTGTGATGTCTCCCCATACAGTTGCTGCAGAGAGGTCCCAGAATGTTGAGGCTCATGGCCAGTGACTGGCCCAGCTGCATCGGTAGTATGGTGAGTACAGAATACCCCCTACTATTAGCAGTAAGAAATCAAAATTATAATAATGGTAGTATTGCCTGTATATATAATTGTGCTGTAAAAGTCAGGAATAAATGCCAGTGTCAGGCTTCTAGTGTTACAATGGAGTATTCCCAGCTGATGTGTAACACAGATGTCAGTAGCAAACAAGGTACAATAAGCAGGAGAGGAATATTAGAATATCTATGAGTGTATCTGAGTGAACCTGCCAAGAAAGTGCCATATCAGGGCTACTGTAACAGTTAGAAATGAAAAGCATTCCCCTGTGCAGATCATGCAGGAATAGTAATTGTGAATTTCTGAGTTGTACACATATATGTATGTCAAAACTAATAAAGGTGATCCCAAACACTAGTGTTTGTCATCTCACTTGTACCTGCAAAATAGAAATGTGTATGTCCTGCCGAATACATTAACTGAGGCTAAGTGAGTTAGCACTGCTTGTCTGCAAACTTTAGAATGGGCATGTCAAATAACTGAAAAAAAGCAACAGTACATATTGCCATCACAATGTATTTTAATTGTTTGTCTGCCAGCAGTGTCTTGTGTTAACTTTTCAATTTCAGCTGTATATAGCTGTGAAGGTACTGAAAAATGTATAAGGCTAACAGGTGCAGACTTAAAACATACACTGTGTACTCAGGAATATAAATAGCAGTATGTAGTAGTAAAACAGTCAAATGTATAATCCAGCTAATGTGCACATGTTTCACAAACAGTGACACCAATGTCTGTTGTGTATGCATAATGTGTACTGAAAATGGGAAACAAATAATGCAACATGTTATAATAAAAGTAATGTGCACAAAAATATGTACTAGATAGAAATGTCACAAACAAAACACCACACCTCCCCAGTATCTCAGTCTGATAAAGACTGGGCCTGTAGTTCAATTTTGCATACACACCACGGTTTGAATCCAGGAACTGCCAATAACATCTCACAGTCTGGTTCTACAGTTGTAAACTGCAATCTGAATAGAAGAAGTAATGTACTGCAACACATAACATTTTCCATACAGGGCACACAGTTAAAGAAATTTGAATATAAATACTTGTATGATGTGTATAACCATGAAAGGTGTACACTTGTTGTGTTGCTCAGCCTCAGTCCTACAAATAGATGCAAGCTAGGCATCCACATTCAGCAGTCTGGCCCAGACAAGCCCCACAAGTGTCACACTGTCACAAATAGTTTCTCCAGTCACCAAGAAACCTGCAAACAGAGAATGTCACAGTAGATGTATGTGAAAGGCACAACACACACTCCAGGGCCTGTAACTAATATGTGAATCTGAAATATGTGTAGAAACAGCAATGTAATGTGCACAGAATTCATCTGCATAGGGCCCACAGGTAAATAAAGTGGTATAGAAACAGGTCTGATGTGTATAACTAAAACTAGGGTACATTTGCTCTATTGATATCTACTGCTGTTGGTGTGCTGTAGCAGCCCCATTGCCCATGTAGAGTGTAAGTGTGGTCAGAATGTAGAGAAGTGAATAATAGTGTACTGACAAATATACTTGATAGCAGTTGTAAATTGAATCTGTTCCCTTCCCCCACCACTGAGCTGATCCAACCATCACACTGAAACCAACATGGGTATGTACCTAAACAAACCTCTGCTGTTGGGACTGTTGTTCAATTTGGTTTATCATTGTTTAAACTGTGTGCATACTAATATTCCCTGTTGAATAATCATTTTATTAACTGCGTGACATACCACTAACTGGCATGCTGTTGCAACCCTGAATGCCATTCCATATATGCATGGGTTCTGTTTGCTATGGCATGTTATAATTGCACTGTTTTGGGTAAATGGGAATATCCATGCATGCAATTTTGACTAATGTTATAATGTGTTGTGTATGACTAACCAATATTCATTGTTAATTTTTACACCATAGCTCATATGGGAAGGCGGATCCCAGCTGATCCACCTTTCTCATCCCACCTGGCCGAGGCACCAGGTCACAGCATGTCTGGGACACAACCCAGATCTCCCTCATCTGCTGGTTCTGCACCACTCTCGTGTGGAACCAATGCAGGAAATGGGGCTCACCCCTCCTGCAAGTCGGCGCGGTGAGGATGTTGTCACCCGGGACGAGGTCTGTGGCATGGTGCACAGTGTCCTCCAGACGGTGCTTGATGACCACCTGCATCAGGTGGAGGGCAAGCTGGTGCAGCTAGAAGTGCAGGCAGCCCCTCCAGCCCAGCACCCAGCACAGCCACCTTTGGTGCTGTGAAGGAGTAGTGGTCACTGACATCGGGTGGGGACATTAGTGCCACTACTACCATCTGGGGGGCTCATGAACCTTGGATTCCCAGCCACCCTCCCCATCAAGGTGTTTACCCCCCATGTGTCATACACTGCCTTTGTCTGCTGTCTTGTCTGTCTTCTCTGCCTGCAAATGCAACCTCTCCTACCAAACCTCCCTCACCACACTTACCAATAATCCTTCCTTAACATCCCACTCTCACCTTAAAAAAAAGGGCATCAGTCCCACAAAAAAATCACGTTCTATACATAGCTGTGCATTTTGCCCAGAGACATATACCCATCACACAATCTAAGCCTACCAATCATCTGTATTTTATGATGCGCACACACCTCCCTGTAGGGTGTGAGGCTCCAAATTCTAAATTGCCTACATTGAAAGCAACTGTTGCTGCCAAGGAAATGCAGAGCTATGGTCCTTTCCTGCACCCATCTTGCACATCCTTACCTGTTTCTTCTCTTGTTTGTCCCCCTGCTTGCCCCAATTTCACCACTTTCCTATCTCCCATTTTTCTTGTCTTTATTTGAAATTAGCGTGGGTTTAAACGGCCATAAGTGGCCGTAAGCGGGTGTAAGCTAAGCTAAGCTCACATTAGCATCACTTATCTCCGCACAAACCCACGAAAACTTGCTTACAACTGCTTTAAAGTGCCTTAATGACTCTGTCTCCAACAGTCCCTGTTTTCCCAGCAACAAAATAATCAGCCCTTGCAAGTCTCAAACCCACGACCCTGCACACTATAGCCAAAAAGACTTGCCACTAAGCAATTTTAAATGGAAATAAACCTGATGTTTTCTCAAACATATCATCCAGCACAGTCATTCAACAGTAGGGGAAATGTATTAATATATGTAGATGTATGTATGTATGTATGTATGTGTGTATATATATATATATATATATATATATAAATAAAAAATAAATATATGAGCAAAAGCACTGTTAATGGGGATGAAGGGGCCCAAATTAAGTACCTCTTGTAACTACTGATATCATCCCCTCCTGCACAGCTGAACAGATCTGCCTTGCAACACAATAACCAAACACTTGCAAGTATCATACCCAGGACCCTACACAACATAGCCACAACAAGTTAACAGTAATCCATCTCAGCTGTGTGATGTCAGGATGATATCAATAACATATCATGCAGAACAGTCTGTGTACCATACAGAATGTATAATGTAGAAGCAGTAAGCATTCCAATGATACATACACACCCACACACACACACACACACACACACACACACACACACATATATATATATATATATATATATATATATATATATATATATAGATATAGATACATATATATGTATATATATGCACATGCATACACATATACATATATTACTACTTATACATATGTATAAGAAGATATATATTTAGAGGGTGCACAGCATATTGAACAGCCAGTATTCCTACAGTCCCACCTTTTAAAATGGCCAGTGTTTGATTCTTTCATACAAAAGACAAATAATGCATGAAACATATACCCACAGACAAGTCAAAGGATATGACACCACACACAAGTTTGCATACATATAAATGTTTATTTGTGTACTATTTCAGTTGTATATGCAATTTCATATAGCATTTAGGTGTTTGAAATACATAATAAGTGAGTAATGCAACTCTCAAACAAAACATTTGATACAGTAATCTGAAAACATAACATATGTTGCTGTCCATGCTAAGGCCTTCAAGTAGTACAACAGTAAAATAAAAAAAAAACACTTGCCTTGAAGATAAGAGTCAATCAACACTTATTAATTACAGATGTAGTTCAGCAGCCTTCAATTACACTCTGTAATCAACCCCTAGGGGGAAAAGAAGTCAGTTGTCACAATGAAAATGTATCTGTTACATAACGATGCTTAACTTAAAACATCACTGTCACACTGACAAATAGAACTGTCTGTAAGACAGTAAGCACTAGCCCACCACTGTTCCCATGGTGAAATGTATGGAAATGCACAGCCATATACCTTCATGTGTCTTACTACTGATATCCCTCACATGTTGTAACAGCCTAGGTTAAAATGGTACATACCCCTCCCTCATAGAATGACTTACAGGAGCATATAACAGTGTTACATACACTGACCTCTGGACTGTACAAGGACACACACGTTTTGTCCAGCTGTAGCCCACATATATATATATATATATATATATATATATATGTGTGTGTGTGTGTGTGTGTATATATATATATATATATATATATATATATATATATATATATATATATATAGATAGATATATATATATATAGATAGATATATATGTATGGACCCTACCCCACAATTTGTGTGGGAGTCCACAACATCACTGGAATGATAGCAGGAATGCCAGCACAACATAATGATAGGCCACTACTTAACAACCTCTTACTGCATGACATATGGGCAAAGCCTGGTATATAGGTGGAGGACAGAGGCTGGAACACAGGGCCATATTTTCAGGATTGCTGTTATACACTATGGAAGTTGCTGATGTTACAGGATTGGTTGCAACATACCTTTACTCAGGAATATGAAGTCAGAAACACAAATGGATGTAGCCATGTACTGATAGCACTCAACAGAGAGAATGCCACTGATATGTCAGACACAAGACCTGTGTGGTGAACAGACAAAACATAACAGCCAATCCTCTGGCCATCATGTGGGTAGGCCCACAGTTGAGAGCTATGCAGACAGATCACATTCCATGCAAAACTAGCATGTACACACAAACCCTGTAAACTAGTGATATTCAATGCATATAATAACAATACTCAAAGTCTGGTACCTTATACAAATCTGTAGTTGGCCTGTGTCTGCAAGTCCTGTTGTAAGAGGTATTGATGCCTGCTGTCTCTAACAATGCTGCCCACACACAGGAAGGATGTCTTCCATACAGGAAAGGTAAAGGGACAATGCCCACATGAGGTAGTAATTTATAATAGTGGTTTGCCATGAGAGAGAGAGAGAGAGAGAGAGAGAGAGAAGAGAGAGAGAGAGAGAGAGAGAGAGAGAGAGAGAGAGAGAGAGAGAGAGAGAGAAGAGAGAGAGAGAGAGAGAGAGAGAGAGAGACCAAAAAAAAAAACATTAAAACTACAAACCAAACCAAAGGTATATAAAACAAGGGACACATAAAGTGTACATAGAAGAGAAGACAATACAACAGGTTTATGAAATATATATGCATGTAACTGAATGTAATACTTGGTCTGTAATAATAGGATAGATTATGTGGAAAGATTTATATGTGCCATCAAGACTTCTTGTTGTAATGATGTCCTGCTGAGCAACTGCTATGGATATAGCATCTGACCCTGTGGTCAGTGGGCCATACCTGTCAACTGTGTAGATCAGCACTGAATGACAAGATGTAAGCTATCATAGTGTGTGTTCTGTACCTCACAACATGTATATTAGTGTGGCAAATAGCTGGAGGTGGAAGTAATAAAGTTATGATAGACACATGAGTTTCATTCCCCACCACCTGCAGGACAGTCATGTTAATGTGAAATGTATCATGCACAAACGTCATAGGTTTGTAATAGGCTTACGTGCAACCTGTCCCTATATATACCTCCTAATGTTAGGCTGTGTCCACATGTGACACCCTTCTGTTTTGTAGCAAGGCAAAACAGTGCAGCTGTGGAGGCAGGAGATTTAGAGAGTGTGGACCTGATGTTTGAACACACTCTATATATATATATATATATATATATATATATATATATATATATATATATATATATATATATATATATATATATATATATATATATATATATATATATATATATATATATATATATATATATATATACATATATATGTGTGTGTGTGTGTGTGTATCTATCTATCTATATATATATATATATATATATATATATATATATATATATATATATATAAATTCATTTCCTCTGCTGTTCAATGACTGTGCTGCACAATATGTTTGAGAAAACATCACACATATCTATATACACATATACATATACAGTAGTAAGCGGGTGCAAAATGGACAGTTATGTCTGGTGTGAATGTTGGGAACACATTGCCCTTGTTTGTGAAGGTGATATTGTTATGTTGGGGAAGGATAGTAGGTATATTTTGGGAAGCAGGTTGGGTTGGAAGACAGACAAGACAGCATATAGGGGTGGTATATAACACATGTGGTGGGTAAACACCTTGGATAGGGAGTGGTGTTTGGAAAGTGGAAGCCCATAAGCTCCCAAATGGAAACAGTGGGGCCAAGGTTCCCACCCATGAGCAGTCACAACTGCAGCTTCACAGCCCTGAAGGAGCCTGAGCTGGGAGCTGAGCAGGAGGAGCATGCAGACCCTGTAATTTTGTACCAAGGGCCTCAAGGTGGAGTAGCACATCCCCCAAGTCTCTGTGGAGCTCCCTATGCACCAGACCCTGGACTTGACTTCAGGTCACAGGATCTTGTCTGTGTGTGCTCCCAGGGGGGAGCAAACACCACCTACTGAGGTTGTTCCACCTGAAGGTAATGCAGGGCCAGCAGATGATGAGGTCCCGTGGTGAGTCCCAGATGTGCTGTGGCCTGGTAACAAGGCCAGATGAGGTGGGAGAGGTGGTTCTGCTTTGAACAGGCTTCCGAAACATGCTATTATGTCACAGTTATAGAACATATGTGGGTAGTAATAGTCCACACAAAACAGCATGCATAGATATCCCCATTAACACAAAACATCAGATTTGGAGCAGTCACATAGCCAACAGAACACATGCATATATGGAACCATACTGGCCCTTACAATGGCATGCAGGTGACATTGTTAACAACAGGCCACCAATGATGGTGTTTCAACATGGAACGTGATTAGAAATACATTGGTATATTTGTTGTACAGTATGATATATGTCCCAACAGTAGATTTGCTGTAAACATACTAGTTGAGTTGTGTGTTCAGATTATTGTTGCAGATATGGTGGGGGGAGGCAGAGATGTCAATTAATAACTATTATATCCTTGCAGTATGAGGTCCTCAGACATTATTTCCTCTTTATGTCTTTCAGGCACTATGTCTAGAGAGCGGCTGCCAGTTTATTCCCCCCAGGAAAATGATGTGATAATCAACTACCTGATGCAGCAGCACTACACCCTCTTTGGCCATACATCCCATACAGCCCATGATCTGCAGGAAAGGACTCCCCTGTGGAATGAGCTCATCCACAGGGTAAATGATGTCAGCCCGCATAACCGCAGTTATAAGTAAGTCCGGCATTGGTGCACTGACCTCATCCGTCATGCCCGTCAGCATGCTGCTGCAGTTAGGAGGGACCAGCTAGCTACAGGGGGGTCATGCCATCCAGCCCCCCCGACACATGCTGAGGAGCTCCTCACCAGCCTCAGGGAACCTACCCCCCAGCAAAGACAAGACTCAGCTGATAGCAGTGAAGGTGGGTGCTACCTACACAATGGATAAGGAGCATGCAGGTAAGGCCACAAGTCACATCAGTAGACCACTGTTGCTTATCCATCTGCATCTATGGAGTTTAATCATTCATATATGTGAGACAAAATATATATAGTCTGTTGCTACATTGTAGTAATGAACAGATGTGCATAATCTGTAGTATTGTGGGTTTGTACTGTTGATGTACTGAAATTCTGCTCCCACCCTGTACCAATGCCACAGGTGTGGCTAGTGTCATCACATCTCTCACACAACTATGTAAGTCCCTCTGGTACACATCTGGGGCAGCAGCCTATAGCTGGTGAGTATGGTGTTGTTTGTTCAGGTTTGCCAATACACCGGCCATGTCATGGCCATGGTATTTGCCATGCACACATTTAACACACCTACCCATAATGCATGCTGTACGTGTTCACTTATTGTTGCTGTTAAGTGCACTGCATCACAGTGGTCACCATGGTGGCATATCTGAAGGGAATGTAAGAGTCCTGCAATATAACTAACAACCTGTCATTGCAAGATGTGTGCACAGAGATGAACACAGTGATGGGATAGATGGCCTACAGTAGGAATATGTCTGAAACATCACCCTTATACAGTGCTACAACAGTGTATATACCACTATTAAAATGGCAACTGTTACAGATCTACCCGACGGCATATCACAATACTACATTCCACAACCCTTACAACCTGTAATGTGGTCCTAACATGAGCAATGAATGTGTAATATGAAATCCTATTTTAGGACAGAAAATATGGGGAATACATACCTTAACAAACACTGGAAGCATATGTGTGCACACACTCCAAATAACATATTGTGGAAGTAGCTTTTGAGGTACTAACAGCATTCACTCTTCATGAGTATGCACCTTCCATCAAGTACAGGTACTCAATGTCACACCAAGAAATGGTCTGCTGTCCAAGATGTATGCCCATCACATTTGCCCACTAACCTGCAACAGAGGCAGCCATGACTTGTACACAACTTACAAACCATGGAATGGATCCCTTACCAAACAGGTAACACGCAGGAGTGGGACATGTAGCCTTACCTCAACATTGCATATATCATGGCAAACAGTGCAACAGTCATGTATGCGATGAGGAAGTATGGGCCAACATTAATGTAGAAATTAAACAGACAGCCATCCAGGACAGATGACGACACATGCTCCAAACTGGTCATGGAGGCTGCCTATAAACATGCAGCAACACTGACGGAGTTGTAGAAATGTCTAGCAAGTACTGACTGTGCAGTACCTGTGTTGACAATCACCTGGACATAAGTGTGGCCTATGTGTTAGGGTAATCAGATGGGACAGTTGTTCCACAGGAAGCATCAGCCAAGGCTCTCTACAGGTAGCATATGCATAACATCAAAAGTCCCTCAAAGGCATGTGTTGCAATGTGTAATGGTGTACCAAAACCAAGTTCGAAAGCTACAGACAGTATCAATTAAGATACATGTGCTGCACAAGCAACACCTCACTCCACCTCAGGCCCACCATCCCCATCTGTACCTTGCTGGTGCTAGTGTACACCTGTATGTTGCCGTTTATTAGCAGGGACTAGGCCAATACACATGGTGTTCTGAATTTGGGACACTGCAAAATGACACTCATGTGTAGCCCATAGTTGTCAAGCATCTGCAAAAAGGCTGAGGATGGGGAGGGGTGTCATATTGAAACACAAAAGTGAACTGAAGCAGACATCCAAAGATTGCTAAGAATGGCTGTATCTGCACACAGTCAAGGTCATGAATTGTGGCAGACATAACCCCAACTCCACAGCAATAGTGAAGGCACTGTGTGACCTCTAAGGGCTGTGCACATGAGTTGACCTTGCAATCTTGCAGAGTTGAGGGACATTTGTAGGCCATAGTGATCAAATACTGGCAAGTGCAGATGGGCCATGCTAGTATACCACTTCCAGGAATAGTGACTGCTACAGTACACTTAACAGTTGATGCAACAAACCATCATGTTAAGGGTGTGCACACTTATGCTCCCACATATTGTATGCATCTCAATCAGCATCTGCACAACTAACACATTTGTTTGATACTGCATTTGATTGCACAGGTAATATGTCACATATCAGGTTTGTGTAATGTTAACATATGCAGTATTGTGGCCCCATGGCATATCAGGGAAGAGGGTGCCATGTCAATAAGGGTGTGTACACTTCTCTTAGCTACAGTAAGCTTTGAAGGTTGTCAGTGTGACTGTATTGTATTGCTCATACATTCACCGCTGATGATGAGATCTGCAAATCAGACATCAGGCATCCACTATTGACATCTGTCCACATATCATCCCAGGTATGTGTCAGACAAACACAAAGGGGCTGTGAGCAGCAGGGCAAATATAATTGACACACATATACACATTCAGCAATGACATGTACACCTGTGAGGTATGGTGCACAGTACATGTTGGGGTGCTGAACAGGTGGACAGCAATACTGTGTACATGGGTGCAGTGTATTCCAGAGAAAGTGGCATCACCTACTAACACAATTCATGCATCACAAAGATGAATATTGGTGGTAACAGGGATTGACTATAGCTGCGGTGCATGCTGTTGAGTGCCATATGTCATGCATGTTGACAGATGGGTAATGAGAGGTGTGTGTGTAATATCTTTGTGCAACCTCACCTGTAAGAGTGTGTGTGTGTGTGTGTGTGTGTGTGTGTGTGTGTGTGTGTGTGTGTGTGTGTGTGTGTGTGTGTGTGCAGTTAAGCAATGACGTACAGGTCTTAAAGAGCATTTCTTGTTTTCCCCCACACAGGTGGCAAGGTGGGTCAGGGTCTCTCCTGCAGGCAAACTGCTAGTGTCCATACAGACTCTGAAAGTGATGATAGGTGTGGTGAGGCACAGGCAGGGGTATCAGGGGCTGAAGCTGTGCCATCATTTGACATCCCACTGTTATCCACCCCATCCCCGCACACAGTCACATTGCCTAAACATACCCCATCACCAGTGGCCATAGATGAGGGACAGTTGGCGGGTTGTGGCATGGGGCAGGACAGTGTGGTGACTATGGCAAGTGTGTCTGGACACAGCAGCTATAGTCAGATGCCCGGCAAGGTACCACACAGGCAGATGTACAGGGGTGCTCATAGGAGGGCTGCTGGTCATCATGCCCTGGCAGAAGTGCCACAGCTGGTGTCACCAGACGCATGTTTCAGGCCATCATGGAGGTGCAGGCACATATGGAATGTTATACCATACAGGGTCTGAGGCTCCAGAGGGCTACTCACTCTGCTATTATTGACAACATCCATGATCTTGCAGTGCCCACCATTATTTTGCAGAGGTCCTGGATAGATGGTTGGGTGAGATGGTGGGAATCCTTGACCGTGCAATGTCTGTGCTTGAGCATACGGTGGTAATAGTGTGACGTCCACGTGGATGTAGGTCAGTAACACCAACAGCTGGAGGTTGACGTGGACATGCGACAAGTCGGAGCTGCTCCTGTAGTGGAAGTACCAGCACCAGTACTGCAGGGGGGGGTGCTGTCTACACCATAACATAGCAGGCCATGTGCACATGGCCCTGGCTGGTCCCAAGAGGGATCCAGATCCAGTGAACACATGTCATTATCAGGGGAGAGTATCATATCATGGCTTGTACTGGTAGTGCCCGTGGAACCGCTGGCAGGCACAGTTCTCGTGTCCATGGCTGGAGACGGTGAACTGCACAACCTGCCAGGTATGGTCTGCAGCTGTCCAACAAACCCCTGTATAGGGCAGCCACATGGCAGAACTGTGTGCATGCATACACACACACACACACACATCACTAACACAGCTAGGGCAACCCCATACATACATACACCACATCTGCACAGCCCAATTAATAATGAAACCCCCTAATACACACACATGATGTCAAACAAATGGCTCAGCTTAGGTCTCTGGCAAACCCTCACACACCCTGTGCATCTGATGGTACCTGTGCCACATCCCTGTCATCTATAACATCGATGCATGGACAGGCTAATATGGTTCTGATGTACAGGGTGACTGTATTAAGGTGTACCAATGTAATGCTGTGTAACATGTTTGCAGCACTAAAGTTTAATGCTTACATGTCAGGATGTGTAGCTGTCCAGCCATGATGCATTATAGCTGTTATTAACACTGAGTGATTGTGGTCTCAATAATGTATCGATTTGTGCTTTCCGGCCATGATGAATTATAGCTGTTATTAACACTGAGTGATTGTGGTCTCCATAATGTATTCCGTTTGTGTTGTAGGTGTCTATGTGTCAGCAGGATGTTGGTCTTCTGTTGTTTCCTACAAGGGGTATGGCACTGTGGTGACACCTTGACTGGGCCATATCCTGGGTACAGTTAAACACAAGTTGTAGGTCTGTGTAATAGTTACTGCATGTGCTACATGCATGATAGGTCTGAGGGGTGTATACAGGTGAGTGGATGGTGGCTGATGTCATTAGCCCTACTACAGTGGACAATGGTAAGTGTACTGGGTGGTACACACCACATGTTTTTGTATAACACACACACACACACAGGCATTGGTGATGCAATACACAGAGAATACTGTACACATGGATATATGTACTTTTGTAGGGAACCCATTTTAGCCTATGTAATTCCACCAAGACAGAATGGGCACAACATCACATTGGGAAATAATCAGTCTGCTAGTTTAATGTCATTGATGATGGTACTGGCAGGGTATATGTTCCCTTCCCCAATGTAGTGCAATCCTCAACTTGGTAAACATAGGTGTGCTGGTGTGGGTGGCACAGCCCTACCCTTTTGAGGGTGTGGGGTGGTGTGGAACCGCAGATAGTGTGGTTGACAACTACTTAACCTTTTAACATAAACTGTACAGTATTACAGCTGACTAAGTGGGAGGATACACACAAGAATAACCGCAATGATGGTGGCTGTTTCCACAAGATCCACACCCGCCTATAAATACCAACACCAGTATTGCTGTAGAGCTATACAGTGGGGAAGAGGGCATTTACACATCTACTAGTTTTGATGGAATTAATTTCTACAAGATGATACATGTGAAATGTTAGCATTTGCCAGTCAGTTCTCAGACAAATGACCTCCTGGGACATATATTTTCTGCAAACTGAAGTAGATCCCTTCACATACACACACACTCTTACTTGGCAACACTGACAGTAGAACCCCTACCTAGGTACCTATTGCTACAAATGTGTGTGTCCTTAATTGCACACACCACACAGCTTTTAGAATAAGTTGTGTCCCAGGTTACTTGTTAAGTGAAAAACATCACCAGGCCTTGTACAGTATAGTAATGGGGGATGTACTGGTTGTTTATGAACAATACCTAGTGTGACATACTGTCATATACACATTGACAAACACACAACAGTCATACACAACCTGGGTTTATCAGTGCTAACTACCCTGTCAATGTGTCCATTCTGTTACAGATAATTTGCACACAGCACTTGCATCATTGGGCTGGATAATGTAATAAGTTACCTGTATGGTTGATGGTGACAGTGGTCCCCATACAGTGTACCTTGGGACATGTTCTGGGGGTACCATGGACAGTATAAAGTCAAAAAGGCAGCCAGCACCCAGAATGAATGTATCCAATAACCATTTATTCATATGTTCTGACCCAAACAGACCGGTTTTGGCACAAAGCCTTCTTCAGTGATAGCATAACACTCCATCAACTGACTTAATATAGCCATAAGATAATTAGCTAATAAGTAAATAAGTGAGGACAATTACACAGTTAAAGATATACCAAAAAATAAACATAAAAGTCAAAAGATTTTTATGTAAATATACTGAAAACAGAAAAATTAATCATATCTAGATATCTTGATATTTACACTGTAAAAACAAGCTAGCCCGATTAAACAACTTGTAAGTATATATCATCTTATAAATGATCATTAAGACCCGGGTTAAATAACCCCCTTAGTCTAATAATCCAAGCCTTTTCTTTGCTGTTAACCATATTGTGCCATCCAGATTTATTAATATTATCACCCCTGATGGCATCAATGATTTGAAACTGAAACTTTGCGCTGGTATGAGACAATACATGTTTATATAAAGCACTAGATAGATGTTTGTTCCAAATGTCACTAAGATGTTCTGACATCCTGATTCTGAATGGTCTTGAAGTCTGCCCAATATAAAAGGCAGAACAGGAACAGGTGGCAAGATATATGACCAAATTGGTTCCACAATTGCCAAAACATCTAATCTCAAAAACTTTTGTTGTATTCCTGCTAGAAAATTCTTTAGACTTCCTCATATATACACAAAATGAACAATGACCACAGGGAAAGGAACGCCTTAGTTGGTCACCGGAAAGTGTGAGTTGTATACCACCCATATTCATCTGTCTTCCCTTTTTATGTAGGTTCAGATATGATCCCAAAGTACGACCTCTCCTATATGAAAACTTGCACTCTTAGGCAAGAATGTTAGCTAAAGCTGGATTAGCTAGTAGGATATTCCAATGACTTTTAATCACATTTCTAATAACATTAATATTCCTACCAAATGTGGTCACAAATCTAACGGGGGCCACCCCGTATTGTTTTTTCTTTATAACTGAGCAACTCATATCTATTAAATTGTTCCACCCAATTATATGCTGACATGATATGACCCGATTTATAACCTCTGGCCTTAAATCTGTTCTTTAAGTCATGCTGATAATATTCGTAACTTGCCTGATTGGAGCATATCTTTTTGATTCTGAAAAATTGAGACTTAGGAATATTTCTTATAATATGTTTTGGGTGTCGACTATTGGCATCCAACAAGATATTATATTGTGGATATTTTCTGAAAATTTTTGTATCAAGTGTGTTATCACTATTTCTAGTGATAAAGACATGCAAGTATTGAATTTCACTATATTGCTTATTGAGAGTAAGTTCAATACCCTACTTGTTGTCATTTAGGTATTGAACGAACTCCAATAGATATTCCTGGTCAGACCTCCAAATGAGCCAGCAGTCATTAAGGTACCTACTCCAGATGCCCAATTCCTCTATATAGATATTGTAGGCCCTATCATAGATAAGCTGTTCCTCTGGCAACCCCATAAATAGGTTGGCATATATTGGTGCAGATGATGCCCCCATTGCTGTACCTTGGACTTGCCAATAACAATCCTGATGAAAATAAAAAACATTCTTGGTTAGTACCTGTTCCACCATACAAAGTATCAGAGTATTAAAACCCGGTGGATAAAGATTACCCTTGACCAACCAATATTCAATGGCCTGTAATCCGGCCCAATGTGGAATGTTCGTATATAAAGATTTAACATCAAGGGTGCACATCCACCAGCTGGGCTCAAGTTAGGAGTCTGCCACAATTTGTGGGAATTCAGTCATGTCTTTCAACCTTGATCTAACTAAACTCAAAAGAGTTTGTAGATGTAGAGTCAAAAATTCAGAAAGTGGTTCTGTTAATGAACCCTGGCCTGATACAATAGGTCTACCAGGTGGTTTAGTTAGGTTTTTATGAATTTTGGACAATAAATAAAAAGTTTGTCTATGTGGATATGTCACTGTTAGCTGTTTCTGAGTATTTTTATCAAAAATTCCCTCTTCAACAGCTAAGTCCAAAAATTCCTCTATCTCCTGTTTAAAGCTACTGGTAGGGTCTAAGGGCATAGGCATATAATGCTTACTATTCCGTAACTGTGTTTGTGCCTCAGAAACATATTGTTCCATATTCATCACCACCACAGCACCCCCCTTATCTGCTGTGGTAATGACAATATTGGGATTATCCCTCAAATCCTTTACTGCCCAGAATTCTGACTCCAATAGATTGTTACCCAGTATAAATGATTCCTCTTGTTTGAAGTGTAGGTCCCTGATGACTTTATCTTGAAAAATGGTTACATGTTTGTCCATAGGCAGCTGGAAAGTGGATTTTCGAAAACGAAAATCAGTAGATCTTTGAATATTATCTTTATCCCCCCAAAAAATTTCAAATTAAGAAGGCGACAAAATGACAACACATCTTGTACAAAATTATATTCATTAACAAAAAAGCCAGGTACAAAAGTATCAAGTATCTTTATTTGTGTTTCAGTCAGTGACACAGAGGAAATATTATGTACATTTAGGTAAACATTTATTTTTGTATCAATACATCCAATAGTGTTTCCAAATTCTTGACTGTATCTGTGCCTATGTTTTCTACCCCCCCATGTCGCTTAACCCTAAAGGGTGATCCATACTTTTCATTTTTTTATGCACTGGGGACTCTTGAATAAGTACATGTTCAGGTTCCGTGGTTGAGGATTCCTCCCCTGATGTACTGCTGAAATCTGTCTTAGACTTTTTCAGTATAGACCTTGGTCTCTTTTTCCTATATCTAATTTGTCCTGAATCCCCCTCCCTGAACCTCACATATTTTTAGTTCTAAATGGTTTTCCCTCCGCATAATCTGCCACATCCCTTTGAAATTTATTTATGTTTTTATTTTTTAATGTTTGCTCCAAAGAAAGTAATTCTTTGGAGAGCTTAGATAAGCATGAGTTATAAACTGTTTGTCCCTCAAACGGTTTAATATTTTCACATAGTATTTTGATATCTACAACATTAGTGTCAATAATTCTTTCATAAAAAGAAGTTAAAATCTCAACAAACGCCATTGTTGCTGTATGTTGGGCTTTCCCCAATTCCTCATTCAATTGTTCATCTGGGTTGTTAACAAATGGTTGTGTTTTAATTCTAAGTCCTCTTGGTGTTATATTTTTGGCCTTATAGGCCTTAAACAACCTTAAATGCCAATCATTGCTTCTGAGTTGAGTCATACTTTTGGTCAACTTAAAAAAACAATCCCTGCAGGAATCCCCTGGATCTTTCACTATATCATCACATATACAAATGCCTTCCTTACTAATACCAAAAATCTGAATATCATCCTTATCTGAGGATAACCCCTGTAGTATAGTTATCAAATACATTTGTACTCTGTTGTTTATGAAGCGTTTTATATAAAGTGTTTAACTTGACTGACTAGAAAAAATCTTTTGTAATAAACTGGATAGTGCAAACAACAATATCCATTCACCAATATTGTATCTGTAATAAGAGGGAGCAAACCACCCACTATACCCGACAGTATGTAAAGTCTTATCAATAATCAGATATATCATGAATCCCAATAACATACAGCAAGTTGGGTTTTAAATATATGCCACCTATAGTTTGTCCAAAATTCTCACTAATCTAATGGTCTATAAAAGTTATGCACACGTGCCCCAGTCATTGCTGTAGCAATTAAACTCCAATAAAATCAATTTATAAGCAACTATACAATAATGACCACCTGCAATAGATGCCAAAAATGTTGCTACGGTGGGATCATCACAAAAATATATATAGTTTAGAGCTTTTCCTATGAGCCGTGTACTTCAAACATTATAACCATCCGCAACAGATATCAACCGTTACTCATTAAGTATGAAAAGCACAATACCTGACAATAAACATCTTTCCATCATCAGTTTCCATTATTAAACATGAGTAGCTGCTTAATCCACATTCGACCCCCAAGGGTCCAATGAATTCAGATTAACAATCCAAGCACAAGTGCATAACAACTAAACCATAGATTACCCCCCAAAAAAGAGGCTGTATGTACATGTATTACATATATACAAACCAATAAAAGTCCAATAAACCCAATGTGTTACTAAAAAACACCTAATTAGTCCATTTGGCGAATTACTATCTGTAAAGTGAATGTTTACTCCCCCTATTTCAAGACTAAGTCAAATAAACACTTAATAAGCATAAATGTACATTTCGAAGAGAAAATGAAAAAGTTATAACATTATGAATATAAAAGACATAACATTTGAAATGGCCAACATAAAACCAAATGTTATTTATGTATATCAATCACATCATTCTAGTATCAGTCGGTCATTATCATCAGACCCCAGGAAAAACATGAAAACATAGTTTATGACAAACCTAATTTGTTCAACTAGAAGTCCAGAGACTGAAAAAAATGAAAGACACTTTGAGGTCCTTGTTTTGTATTCACAGGAAAATACAATCCCAAAACCGTAACAGCAAAATAAGTCCCCCTTAACAGTATTTGTAGAACTGTGATTTTTCCATGTTAGCAATGGTCATAAGACATTATACCCAGCACCCACACCCCACATTGGATATTGCACTCACTGAAGCCCATGATAAAACTCTGACATACCCACAATCACACATTGACCAGGACTGCAATACAACCCCTCATTTATATCAAGAGTGCTACTACAGGGATATGCATCTATTGCACATGCCACAGGGATAGTAGGGTGATGCTTTGCATGGCTCTCCTACAGTCAGCAACATCACTATCCCTTATACTGTATGGCAAGGTGTATCGTATTAGGAGAATGTGACCTCAGAATGCTGTATCCTGCAAATATACACACTTGCACACATACACACACTTGCCAGGTCTCAAAGGGTAACCCATGCCTATCTACCCATTTGTACAACAGTGTTGTGCTGGTACTGCAAGCTCCAGGTAGCCCATAGGGTGAAGAGTGTAACAAGGTACATGTAATGTCCATTACAGCAGCAGCCATATTTAACTATGTCAATGGGGGTGTAGTGGGTATGAAGACCCTCAGGGTATTATCAACTACAGGTTTACAAACACACAGACACTGTTATTCTCAGTAATGCACACTGACACATTTGTCAGTACTGGGGTCCATAGGTGCAGGTGTTTCTAGGTGTGTACCAGGATACTGTCCATGGAGAGATGAGAAGAGTAGGGGTTGTGGGTACAGTGTTATCATGCCACCTGCCATTTGTCAGCAGGCCATCTATCAACTGATGCCATGTGAGTGATCCTCAGGGTGAGAGTTAAATGCAACATTCAATCATCTGGTTGCCTCTTGCAGAGGGCTAGTGAGGTGCTCCAATTGACATGTATGCAACATGTATTACATAACATGGTCAGTGTCTGTCTTGAAGACCTGTACCCAAGCATGTTTTGTTGACTGTGGTAGTGTAGTTGAGGTATCCATGGCATGTGGTGCATACAGTGTGGGGATTCTTAGCTGTGGCATTCATAACACAGTT